>NC_053427.1:56931962-57233949 GCF_007990345.1 Gossypium hirsutum
GTGCCAATTCAGGAAATTGAAATTTGAGATGGTCTTACTTATAAAGAATAACCAATTGAAATTCTAGCTCATCAAGAAAAGGTCTTGCATAATAAGAGAGTCTAGTTGGTTTAGGTTTTGTGGCACAACCACAAGACTAAAGAGGCTACTTGGGAAGCTAAAAAGGCGATGAAGCAACAACATCCTTATCTGTCTAGTTCATGTAATTTTGAGGTTGAGATTTTTTTTAGAAGGGGAGAATTGTAACACCCCAAAATAGGGCCTATGAGTTTTAGGGGTATTTTAAGAATTTTAACTAGTTTTAGGAGTATTTTAGGAATTTTAACTCTAGAGTGCTTGAAATTACGTAGAAAAAAGATTGAATTCCAACAAAGTCGAAATAGTAAGCATTTACGCTGTAGTTTTACCAGTTTTTGAAATTGAACTCAAAAACCACATTCCCAAGTTTGTTTTCACGATAGGTTTTCTCTAAACATTTGTTTTCACGATAGGTTTTCTCTAAACACCACACTTGTTGTCCCTTGGTTTTCCCTTACTATTTCAATTGATTTTTTATTCCCAAACCATAATACTTTGATTTCCTATTATTCTCAAGTAATTACCTTCATAAATCATTAAGAAAAATAGTCAAAAGCTTCCTAGATTTCATCATTATAACACTCCTAACTCGTATCCACTGCCGGAATAAAGTTACAAAGTATTACCCTATAAACGTAACATAACACATACATTTCCAAACATTAAAAAAAACATACCATAATTCATTCATATACATGCATAACATCCCTTAATTGAGCCCTTGATGCCTTAGAACCATTTTAGAAATGATTCAAGACTAAATCGGAAACATTTGGAACATTTAAGAAAAAGTTTGAAAAATTGAACTGCAGGGGTCACACGGCCATGTGGCACACACGGCTGAGACACACGCATGTGTCTCAGGCCATATAATAATTGAAATAGGGACACGTAACCATGTCCCAGCTCATGTAACTCTCTAAGTTGGGTCACACGGCCAAGCCACACGTTCGTGTTCTAGGCCATGTGCTAGGCTGTGTAACTGTCTAACTTGAAACCTTTAAAACCTACAGGGGACACACGGTCATGTGTCATACATGGCTGAGACACACGCCCGTGTCTTAGGCTATGTGGACATGAAATTGGCCAAATCCAAGCCATTTCCATCATCCATTTCAAACAACTACCTATAAGCAATTTACACCTATGATCAAGGCACCAAAACATACCAAAACATGCATAATATGACCAATTTCAATAGACCATTAATCCATCCAACCAATATGCCATATAAGCACCTCAACCATAATCAAACAAATAAACATGTGCATATTTGATCACATTGCTACCATTTCAAAACATACCGTTCTTGACCTATACCATGTCAATATAAACTTACCATTTGGACTTTTTCTCCATGCATCAAAATCACATAAGTGACACAAACCAACCATTTCCAAATGGTACTAAACAACCTACATATGTATACATACCAAAATCAACACTTAGCATTCAACCCAAACTTTAAACATAAGTCCACCTATAAATGCCATTATAACCTTGGCTAAAACATTAAAAACTACCAATATAATCACTAGATAGTGTGATAAGTCTCTGATGAGCTTCCAAACCAAAGAGCTACTGATTATCTATAAAACATAGGAAAGAAAACTACGTAAACATATAATGCTTAGTAAGTTGGTAAAACATGAACATAACTTACCATTTCAATACTTAACATTAAGATTAAGAATAATATAATCCAACCATAAGCTTGGTACAAGCCTAAGCATAAACAACAACACATGTTAGCATATTCAAACATAATCCAAATGAATTTAACATACGTAAGCAATTACACATGAACATAATTCATTTGCATTCATCATTTTCTTTAACATATCATACTTTTAATGAAACTTATCACTTCAACCTTTTCATAAATACATGAAATAGTTCCTTTTGAACACTTACCTTTCCATTCCTTTCCTTTTCATGCCCATTGAATCATTTAGAATATCATCGGATACATGGGATAGCTCACACAAAGTATGCTAAACATATAATCGTAACATTTCCTTTCCTTTACATCATTGCTCACATAAGCTATGAAATGGGCTTGCTCTGTAACACCTCGTACCCGAGACCGTTACCGGAGTCGGACACGAGGGGTTCACAGACTAAATTCACTTATTTTCATAGTCCATTTAAAAATTTCCAGACAAGCTGGTTACTGCGTCACTGTCGCCTTAAAACTCATATCTTGAGTTTCAAAACTCGAAAACCAGTTTCGTAAATTTTTCCTAAAACTAGACTCACATATCCATCTACAAATTTTTTTATAGAATTTTTAGTCAAGCAAATTAGTACATTTTATTAGTTAAAGTCTCCCCTGTTTCAGGGTTCGACTACTTTGAACTTCACGCACTACGACTTGGATATCTCCCTGTACAGGGCTTCAATACTGATGCCGTTTGTTTCTATAGAAACTAGACTCGAAAAGGAATCTATAAATATATGGCATGACTTTTAATTATCTCTGGTTAATTTATAATGAATTTCCAAATTCGGAAAAGGGAATCCAGAAACCATTTTGACCCTGTCTCACGAAAACTTAAATATCTCTTAACATACTGTTCATATGATCGTTTCGTTACTTTCCTATGAAAATAGATTCATCAAGGTTCTATTACATAATTTACTCACTATTTAATTCCATTCCTACTATTTTTAGTGATTTTTCACATTCACGTCACTACTGTTATCAGCATCTATTTTTAAGGTAGACTTTACCTATTACATAGTTTCCATGATTCAACTAGCCCTTTTTCATATATAGCACAAAATATGACTATGATTAACCATTCCAATGGCTAATCGTTTCCAAAAGTTTCCACACCTCTTAATGAACAACATACAAAACGATTATAATACTACGCTCAAAGTGTATATAAGCCATTTTCGCATGGCTATCCAAATTTATACAAAACCAAAGGGTACATGACCCACAACAAAAAGGGTAGTCCTATACATGCCATTTCAAGGTTCAACCAAAAGTGTACCAAAAGGGGCTTTGATAGTGTGGGAGACTTCGACTTCAATAATCCCGAGTCCGATAGCTGATGAACCAAAATCTATAAAACAGAGATTCAAAGAACGGAGTAAGCATTTAATGCTTAGTAAGTTTGAGCCATAATATTTGACATAACTAAAATGTAGCATTCATATGGCTAAACAGATAATTTCATATGCACAAATTCTCAATATAATACTTACTTCACATTACCAACCCTTATATTCATACACAAAAGATCAACTTAGCCAAAGGCCGGTAGCTCATTTATCGACTGAGCGAATACTAATTGTAAGGGATCAACTAAATCAATGCATATACGAGACATACCTCATTGCTGGGATTTTACGAGCATATTAATTGAAACTATTACAGCAAGGTCGCTCATTCCCAAGCCAAGTACCTTCGGGATTTAACCGGATATAGCTACTTGCTCAATGCCTTCGAGACATAGCCCGGATATAGTAACTCGCACCAATGCCTTCGGGACTTAGCCCGGATATAGTAGCTCGCACAAATGCCTTTGGGACTTAGCCCGGATGTAATAACTCACACAAATGCCTTCGGGACTTAGCCCGGATGTAATAACTCGCACAAATGCCTTCGGGACTTAGCCCGGATGTAATAACTCGCACAAATGCCTTCGGGACTTAGCCCGGATATAGTAACTCGCACAAATGCCTTCGGGACTTAGCCCGAAACCAGTCACTAGCGCAAATGCCTTCGGGACTTAGCCCAGTTATCATCTGAATATTCATGCACATATCAATAAATCATGACACAATTATATCTCATTTTCATAATTAGAGTTCAAACACAAGTCACGTATTAAACACTCCCATTTCCGGCTCACTAGCCACATACAAACAGCATGGTTTAGTTTGCTTTATGACACGATCTCTATGCACATACGGCTACCCGTCATACGTATAGACTAATTAGCTCATCATATAATTCAAGTAGAATCATCATATCACCGTATATTTGTTATGCTCATACATCATGACTTAATCAAATCATAAACTAAGTCTCACTGCTCGAAAACTTACCTCGGATGTTGTCGAACGATTTCGATGGCTATTCGACCACTTTTTCCTTCCCTTTATCGGATTTAGTTCCCCTTTGCTCTTGAGCTTAATTTAACAAAAAAATTGATTTAATCATTTGAGCATCAAAAGAGGAACTCAAGGTACTTAGCCCATATATATATACATTAGACATTAAAGTCACATACATATGAAATCATGAATCAACTCAACATATTAGCCCACACTCTCTTTTAGCCGATTGTCTAAGCCAAGATAAAAGCATCAACATGCTTGCCTCTAACCGAATACATGCAACACCAATCTTCTTCCTATGGCCGAATATGCATGTCTATGTTGAGGCCGATTATATGCTTAATACTTCCTACAAGTATGGTTACTTGTATTGATTATATATCATTTTGTTTCAAGTTCAAAACTCAGCTAATACGCATATATACACTAGTAATCAAATACTAACATTTTGCACTTCACCTTACTACCATTTCACATCTACTTTCTACCATTTCACATCTACTTTCTACCATGGCCGAATGCATCAAGACACCATACCATTCAATTTTGGTCATGGGTTACACAAGGAACTTAATGTCTAACTCAAAAATGCCAAAAAGAAAATCCAAGAGTCATCAATCACCATCACATGTATCATTACAAAGCTTCACACTTAGCATGCAAATGACATCAACACAAAACCACCTTAGCCGAAACTTGACTCATCTTCATGCCTCATCACCACAACATCAAACATCAACCAAGAAGACAACACCCATGGCCGAATATCATCTCTATCTCATAGCAAAGATTCAAACCATGGGCTAGGTAGAACTCAAACTAACAACTAAAAACATGCATGAATCTCATGGACAACATCAAACATACCTTAGTCTAGCAACCCACCATAGCCGATTTTCTCAAAGCTCTTCCCCCTTCTTCTCTTTCTCCCATTCGGCCAAGAACAACATGAGAACTTCTTTCTTTCTTTTTTTTTCAATTCACGGCAATGGGGGGCAACCACACACTTTTTTTTTGTCATCATTTACCTTCCCATTATTATTTATTGCCCATACTCCTTATTTTATATTTTTCTAACATAAACCATTATTACAACATGTTTTATGACATGTTTTGCCCATCACCCTTTGTCATTGCCGGCCACTAGTAATTAAATGGGGGAAATTGACATGCAAGTCCACCCCTTTGACTACATGCACTAATAGATCCTCATAGATTAACCTATCACATTTCAAAAGTGTCACACATAAGTCCTATTGACTAATTTCACATGCAATTTACTAAATCAAAGCTTAAAACTTTCACACATTCATAATCACATATTTTAGACAATAAATATCATATTCAAGTAATTTGGTGACTCGGTTTAGCGGTCCCGAAACCGCTTTCCGACTAGGGTCACTTTAGGGCTGTCACATGCTCACACGATCTGTGAGTCAGAATGTAAGGTACATGATGCTACTCACACGAGCTGTGGAGTATTTGCAACAAATGTAGGACCTTAGCCATTGGTAAGACATTCAAGACGAGAACCCGAAACATGAAAACCCTAATGACATGTCATTTGTATCGTACTAATTCCTAAGGTTCAAATGGGGCATGATAATCATCGTGACATAGCTGGATTTACACCATTCAGTTACATAGCAATCAACATATTAACGTATTAACATCATTCAGTTATTTTCGTATTGGGAAATGAGGCAATGTGGTAGACATGTTTAGTGCCATGATATGTTTGGATTATTTACTAACTTTGTTTTATTTTAGTTTTGGAAGTTTATGAGTTTATATGTTTGCTTATGTTCATGAACCTTAAATGATGGCTTGATTTATCTTGCTCAGACATGTTTGGATTACTGGAATAGTTAAATTTAGTCGTTGAATGATTATTTATAGAAGTAAGTGATGCATGATGCTTAAAAACTGTTTGGAATGAGTTAAGTGCATATGTATGTTGTATTTTCATTTCCAATGGTAGAGGTATTGATGTTTGGGATTTAAAATCGATACCTCTTGTTTTAAAACGTGTAGGGATTTAGAATAGAGATTTGGTTTTGATACCTTTGCTTGAGTATCGATACTCGGGGTTAAAGTATCAATATTTCATGAAGGGTACCAATAATTTTTGAGACTTTGGGATTTCAGTCGAGAAACAAAATGCATGTTTGGTATCATTTCTCCAGATGGTGTTGGTACCATATAGAGAAAATATCGATACCTTAATGTTAGTATCAATACCTACGAACAAGTTTTGCAAATCTTTCCAAATGAATTTATTTATTTGTTTAATAATGATTATTAGACTATTTGATGTATGTATTGAATGAAATAATGATAACTAAAATTTACAATGGACTCAAAACCTATACGAACGATACATGATGGATGTTTTGCTAAATTGAGCTTTTAGTTTTTATAAATGACATGAGACAATGATGTGGCATCTCGTATTTAGGCTTGGTGACCAGGCCAGATATAGGATGTTACATCAAAGAACTTGAGACCTTTTGAAAAAAAAGATTGAAACATTGGATCACTAGAAATCTTACCAATTATTTAAATCAAACAGAAAATACTGATTGTTCAATCAAAAGGCAAGAGAAACCCAAAACCTTTCCTTATTTTTGAGATTTTAAGAGGCAAAGACTGCATTTAGAATCAAGAGATTGAGGCGAAGTAAAGGTTAGTGTTCCATTACTAATCAGCCGAGTATTCTAATATTTTGGGTTTAAGCTTATGAAATTTGATGCTTAACTTGATTTTCATAGCAATATCTATTGAATTAGATTTAGGGTTTTCAAAACCTAAATTTTGAAATTCAAAACTGAATCTAATATTTAGGTTTTTTTAGTTCAAAAGAGAAAAACTGTAATGGAGTGAAATATAGGTTAGTTAAATGTATCAAAAATGAATTTCTTGATCTTAAGATAGGTTATTTGTCTATTCATATAGAAATAATGAAAAAAATAAAACAATAATCAAATTCAAATATTTTTATAGAACATATTACTTCATGGGTTGGGTTGAAAATTTAAAGACACTGTTTTTAGTTCTTAAAAGCCAAAGACGCCATCTCCATCTTCAAGAAAACTAGCTTAAGATCTTCTCATTATTAGTATGTTTTCATAAAAACTTTTTGTTATGAGCATAACATGAAGTCACATGAATGTATATTAAGTCATTACTCTTGGTCTAATAACATGAAGTCACATGAATGTATATTAAGTCATTACTGTTGGTCTAATCCAGTCAAATAAATATTTAGGAGATTCAAATTTAAACAAATACAAGTAGAGAAATCTATGAATTTGTGTTACGGAGTCATGAAATGAACACCATATTCACATACATGTTTGGATAAGTTGGAGTTGAAAGGGATTGATGTTTTGCTTAGTGGGCTTCTCATAAATGAGGATTTAGGTTTTATGTTTGTATGATGAGTTAACTGTTCTTACCATGAGTTGCTAAGATGATTTCTTTATATTTGACATCTCTAGTAGTTGTTGATTATTTCTAACTTGATTGATTTTACTAATAAAACCATCTTTTGCTAAAAATATATATAAAAATAGCTTATACTATGCTTTCTAACCTTTTTTTTCTTTCTTGTAAAAGGCTAAGAGCATGTAAAAAATTTTGAAAGGAAAAGAGTTCCATTAAGGGAACATAAGAGGTTCTTGTTTGTATTTTATTTTCTGATTTGAATTGTCATTGCCATGCCTTATATTTCACATTATCACAAATATGTTTACTCATCTGTTTTCCTTTGATTTTTTCCTAGCAGGTTGACATGTTAATGGCAACAACAATTGCAAGATGTAAAGTTCCCTATTGATTGTTGTTGATGTAACCATTTTCATATTTATCTTTTTCTGACTAATTTAATATAAATATATTAGATTATATATATTTTTAACACATTTATAATATTTTAAATTGTATTGCCGAAAATTATATCAAAGTGATAGTTAACTAATGTGCTTGTATCTTATTGTTTACCATTGTCACAATAGTGAGAAGTTCCTATACCACAAACCATATTGTCAACCAATGTGGTGCAAACAAAAACATAATTTTAATCATAGTCATTATAGAAAAAGGTTCCCATGAAAAAAATATGAAATATGACATGTCATTTAACAAAAGTGACACTTCTTCAGTTACTTCTGTGTAATTGATTCTTGGGTGCTAAAATGGTCTTTAATTTGTTTGCGTTTTTTGTTCGGGGAGTTAGTTTTCACCAAAGAGCCCATAGTAGATGTCCTACTGGATTCAGGTGCCCTAGAAGTTTGTGAGTTGTTATTCCTTTGTAGCAAACAAATGAAAAAGCTTAATAGCCAAATTGACACAAGAATTATATAATATCATAAAAAATAACAAATACAACAACCTACAAATAATATAAAAAATAATAGTTTAAGCAGCCAATTTCATATTTATTTAATGACACATAAAATTAGATTTACAAAATTATCATTAATGAAGGTGTTGCAACTTCAGCATCGATAGTTTCTAGTTGATTGGTCCTCTACAGCAAACAAAACAAAAACTAATTTAATCAACCAAATATTTAAGTTTAAAATTTACTAAAGTATTTACAGCTTCAGGCTCTGCATTTTGCAACTGATGAGTCTGCAACAAATAAAAAAATAATTAGCCAATATGGTATATATCAAGTATAAAATAAAATCATATTTATAAGTTTAATAATAACTAAATTATTTGTTTCTTGAGGCTTTACATTTTGTGGTTGATGGGTCTAGAAAAGATAAAAGAATAGCATATTTAATCAACCAATTTTTATATTTATTAAATAACACATAAAATCAATATTATGAACCTTAAATGGCAGTTACCTCCTACAAACATCTTCGTTTGTTATAACCCTCAACTCCACAAACACTGCATTCATTATCAACCCAACCCTACTAAGTTGTTTAGGCCTTTTTCTTCCTTCGGTTCATCTTTTGGCTTCCTCCATTTTTCTTTGGCCTTCCGAGCATCTTTTTGTCAATAGGTGAGAGAACAGGCTCAATTCCAAATTTGACTGATTCATGTGTTCCATTGATAGGTTGCAGCGGATATGCATATGCTTTCTCGTAGGTTTCTTTATGGTAGAATTGATCCAAGTAGTCATCTGGTTCACCAGCCATATGCCATATGGCAGCACAACCATGTGGACAAGGCAGGCCAGTTAATTGAAAACTCCTACAACTGCAAGTTCTTTGTTCAATGTTCACTATGTATTGTTTTCTTCCATTTTTCACCTTACAACCATTATCACCATTCCATACCATCTGCCACTCAACACTATCTTTTTTATTTTGATCAAGTTTCTTCTTTACTAAAGGGCCATAGTCTGCTTCTATGATTTGTAGAACTTTCACTTCTCGACAATTCTAGTCATTAGCCTAACCCTGATTTCTTCTAACATTGTGATTATATTTTTGTACTGTAACAGCCTATTTTTTAGTGAAATCAGAACAGTAGTTTTTGGACCACAAATCCGATTTGAAAATAAGGTTTATTTTTATTTCATTATATGGTCCGTATTATAATAGGCACGTTGTGTGAAAATGTTGATACAAAAATTTTATCAATTAAGTGTTTAATTAAGAGAAGGACTAAATTGTATAAATTGTGAAAGTTGAATTTCAGATGGCGAAATTCTCCGAGTTGGTTCAAGTGAGTTGAATACACCACCGGTTGTGATTACCTCAATGAGGGCTCAAAAGTATATGAGAAAAGGGTATGAAGCCTACCTTACTTTTGTACTAAATACTAAAGAATCGGAGTTGAAGATTGAGTCGGTACCAATAGTGCGTGAATATCCGGATGTGTTTCCAGAAGAGTTTCCTAGTTTGCCTCCTGTTAGAGAAGTAGAGTTTGGTATTGAGCTAGTGCTAGGAACAACACCTATTTCTATTGCCTTGTATAGGATGGCACCAACCGATATGAGAGAGTTAAAAGCACAGTTGCAAGAACTGATGGATAAGGGTTTTGCAAGACCAAGCTTTTTGCCTTAGGGTACTCCCGTACTATTCTTGAAAAAGAAAGATGGTTCGATGAGATTATGTATAGACTATCAACAACTCAAAAAGGTAACTATTAAGAATAAGTATCCGTTGCCAAGGATTGACGACCTATTTGATCAGTTGAGAGGAGCCACTGTGTTTTCTAAAATAGATTTGAGATCTGGCTACTACCAATTACGGGTAAAAGAGTCAGACGTGCCTAAGACTGCTTTCAGAATAAGATATGGCCATTATGAATTTCTTGTGATGCTTTTTGGGTTGACGAATGCTCTGGCTGTGTTTATGGACTTAATGAATAGGATATTTCAGCCATACTTAGACAAGTTTGTTGTTGTATTTATTGATGATATCCTAATTTATTCCAAGGATGAGACCGAACATATCGACCATTTGAAGACTGTCGTATAGACTTTACGAGATAAGAAACTATATGCTAAGTTTAGCAAGAGCACGTTTTGACTCCGAGAGGTAGGATTCCTCAGTCACATTGTGTCAGGTGATGGCATCCAAGTTAATCCAAATAAGATTTCTGCCATTATTGAGTGGAAGCCACTGAAGAACGTAACCGAGGTTAGAAGCTTTTTGGGCTTAGTCGGTTACTACTAACACTTTGTAAAGGGATTCTCTATGACTGGAACTCCTTTGACAAGGTTTCTACAAAAAGATGTTAAGTTTGAATGGTCTGAAAAGTGCCAACAGAGTTTCAAGAAATTAAAGACACTACTAATAGAAGCTCTAGTTTAGTGCAACCCGAATCGGGAAAAGAATTTGTGGTTTACAGTGATGTGTCCTTGAATGGACTGGGTTGCGTGCTTATGCAAGAGGGCAAAGTAATAGCATATGCTTCGAGGCAACTGAAGCCACACGAGAAAAATTATCCAACACACGAATTGGAGCTAGCTGCCATTGTTTTTGCCTTAAAGATTTGGAAACACCATTTGTATGGTGAACTTATCGCGTATTCACCGATCACAAAAGCTTGAAGTACTTGATGAATCAAAAATAATTGAATCTGAGACAACAAAGATGGTTAAAGGTGATTAAAGATTATGAGCTGATAATTGATTATCACCCGGGAAAGGCGAACGTGGTCGTCGAAGCCTTGAGTAGGAAGTCCTTGTTTGCATTGAGGGCTATGAACTCACGATTGGCATTGTCTAATGATGGTTTGGTTTTGGCAGAGTTAAGAGCCAGACCGACATTCCTACAAGAAATTTGCGCGGCTCAGATCAATGATAGTGATTTACATGCTAGGAGAACACAATGTGAGACAGGTGTTGAGTTAGATTTTTGGGTTGATTCTAATGATTGTTTGATGTTTCGAGATAGGGTCTGTGTACCCAAAGATGATGAACTTATTCAGAAAATTTTGCAAGAGGCACATGATAGTTGTCTATCTATTCGTCTGGGAAGTACCAAGATGTACAATGATTTAAGTAAAATGTACTGGTGGAATGGCATGAAAAGGAACATCTCTGAATTTGTGTCGAAATGTTTGATATGTCAATAGGTCAAGGCTGAACACCAAGTACCTTCGGGTTTGTTACAGCCTATGATGGTACCCGAATGGAAATGGGATAGGATTACCATGGACTTCGTGATTGGATTACCGTTAACCCGGAAAATAAAGATACTGTTTATAGACTAACACAGTCGGCTCACTTCATCCCAGTACGGACTGATTACTCTCTTGATAAACTGGTCGACTTGTGTATTTTGGAAATTTTGAGATTACATGGGGTACCGTTATCGATTATTTTAGATAGGGACCCGAGATTCACTTCGAGATTTTGGAAGAAACTACAAGAAGCCTTGGGTACAAAGTTGAGTTTTAGTATGAAATTCCACCCACAGACTAATGGTCAGTCTGAGCAGACGATTCAGACTCTCGAGGACATGTTACGGTGTTGCGTTCTTGAATTTCAGGGTAGTTGGGAAAAATACTTACCTTTGGTGGAATTTGCCTACAACAACAGTTTCCAGACGAGTTAAAAATGGCACCTTATGGGCATTATAGGGCCGGAAGTGCTGAACTCCACTATATTGGATAGAGCTCAAGGAAAGTCAGATTTATGGAGTTGATTTAGTCAAGGAAACTGAAGAAAAGGTTAAATTGATACGGGACTGTTTGAAAGTGGCATCAGATAGGAAAAAGTCATATGCTGACTTGTGTAACACCCCTTACCCGTATCCAAGGCCGGAACAGAGTACGAGGCATTACCAGACTTAACAATACACATAGACGAAAACCGGGCCATAAAATTTCATTTAATTCAAAACTTTTCGAACACATGCATAACAAACAAAGCTAACTATATCATCACATCAAAACATATGACATGACACGATTAATTAAACTTATAAACCATAATGGATAAGGACCACATCTCATGATTTTATACGATAACTCAATGCAGACTGATACGTATGGTCAAAATCATAATAAAAATACATATCACAAACCAACTTCCTATACATGCCACTCACTTGATATTTCTAATATTTGAATTAATTTTCCCAAAAATGATAGTTTGATAGTGTGATTTTGCCTCCGACGATCTCCAACCCCGAGCCAACCTACCAATACTAAAGAAATGGAGAGGATGGGTAAGCTTTACGCTTAGTAAGTTCATATGAAAATAATAAGCAATTACTACCATGCTTTTCAAGATAAAACACTATAATTGTACAATTACACATATTCAGGACAGGCTATTTTCTGGAGTCCTGGTGTTAAAAAAAATCATATCTCAAGTTACAAAACTAGAAATCCAATTTCGTAAATTTTCTATGAAACTAGACTCATATTTCTACTTACTAATTTTTTTCTAGAATTTTTGGTCGGGCCATTTAGTACAGTTTATTAGTTAAAGTCTCCCCTGTTTCAGGGTATGACTACTCTGACCCCTATGCACTACGGACCGAATTTCTCCCTGTAAAGAATTCCGACGACCATGCCGTTTGTTTCCCTTAAAATTAAATTCAATAAGGAATCCATGCATATAAGATATGGCTTCAATAATTTTTTTATAATTTATGGTGAATTTCTAAAGTCAAAACAGGGGATCTCGAATTCATTCAGACCCTGTTTCACAAGAATTCAAATATCACACAATATAGAATTCTTTTGCTCCCCTGTTTGTTTTATGTGAAAATAAACTCATTAAGATTTATTTCCATAATTTTTTTTAAATTTAATTCAAGTTACACAATTTTTGGTGAATTTTTAAAGTCATGCACTGTTGCTGTCTAATACTGTTTTACTACTAAAGTTCACTTTTACACAATTCACTTAATCCATTCTATTTTACCGAGGTTCGCTCAAATATAGAGCATATTGCTCATAAATTCAAATAAACATATACTTGCACTTGCTCATCACATAATCACATTCACATGTATTTTCATTTAATCGATTTCCCGTTGAACTCATCGGAATAATAACAGATACACAATTGCCTGCACATTTTCCCATTTCCACACTTGTAGCCGAAGCTATCTGGTACGCATAGTAGCCTGCACTTAGTACTACACATGTGACCAATAATCTGGTACACATAGTAGCCTGCACTTAGTACTACACACGTGATCACAGTTTTCGAGTACGCATAGTAGCCTGCACTTAGTACTACACATGCGACCAATTATCCGGTACACGTAGTAGCCTGCACTTAGTACTAAACACGTGACCTCACAATAGTTCATTTGTATCGTTTCTATTCCGAAGGTTCAACCGGGAAATTCCTTACTTTTTAACATTTTACTAAATTGTCCGTAATCAATTTAAATTCATAACTTACATCAAATAACCATTTGATAGGTAGCCACATTTCATATGATATCAAAATATAATAACATAAAAATAATCGATAGATTATTTATGTACGAACTTACTCGAAGTGTCGATGTAACACTCCTAACCCGTATCCGTTGCCGGAATAAGGTTATGAGGTATTACTTGACTGAACAAAACTTCTATAAGGTCAAAGATACTTACCAGACATAAATTATCAACAATGCAAACCTGTCTCATTGACTTTCCATAAGAGCTCGAAAAGCATCTCATTAACTAGTTATAACCATGTTTACAACAAAATCACAAATTCACTACAAGCTGTCTTCCTAAGCAACAGTCACTAAATTGTTTATAACTGGAGCTAAGAAACTCCAAATCAAGTGGCATTAATTTTCCATAAAAATAGACTCATATATCTTCCATCCATCAAATTTTCAGAATTTTTGGTTTGACCAATCAATACCATATTTTTATTGAAGTTTCCCCTGTTTCACTGTTTGACTATTCTGACCACTCTTCACTACGAATCAATTTTCTCATTATACAAAATTAGAATTATGTTATCATTTATTTCATTTGAAACTAGACTCATTAAGGAGTCTAAGTATATAAATTTTATCTTATAATAATCATTGTACAATTTACAATGATTTTCTAAAAATAGAACAGGGGATTCCAAAGTCATTTTGACTCTATCTTACATCACTTCAAATATCTCATTATCTACAATTCTTTTGCTTACAAGGTTTCTTTTATAAGAAACTAGACTCATTAAGTTTTAATTACATAATTTATTCAGCTTCTAATTCAATTTCCACAATTTATGGTGATTTTCCAAAATCACGCTACTGTTGCTGTCCCAAGCAGATTTATTACAATTTGCTCTTTCACACATTCCTTGAATTCAAATTATCTAAACATGTATATCATGTCATTCAAGATCGAACTCATATAACATAGGCATTAAAATGCTTCACTAATAGCTTTAGTTCAATTGAAACGAATAAAATACAATATCATATTCACATTTAATTTTCCATGACCGTAATCACCTAAAAATAAATAATATACTTCCACAAACCTTTCCACAAGGACCAAGTGTTTATATTTGAATATAAACATAAAATCACTTCACATAACTTCACACATTTACCGAATATATCACGATCACATATATAGTCATAACACTTATTCACAGATGCATCACTTTATATATTTATAATTTAATTCAAATCAAATCACATACGAGTACATGATACGTACCTGGCCAACTTAATATGTAATGCACTTTCAATTTGTCAACTTAGTGTAGGATCTTGTAATTGTATAATTTTATCAAATTCATCGGCACTTGGCCTGCTAGGTATAAAACCCAAAATTATATTACCAGCACAAAGCCTGCGGGACTTTAGCTCGGATACATTTCCAGCACGAAGCCTGCGGGACTTTAGCCCGGATACATTTCCAGCACGAAGCCTGCGGGTCTTTAGCCCGGATACATTTCCAACACGAAGCCTGCGGGTCTTTAGCCTGGATACATTTCCAGTGTCTTGCTTATTTATTCACATGTTAACACATTTCACATAACATATCACATTAGCAATTCAATTGCTTCATTCGAATATAAGCACAAAATGTACACCTACCCTTTAACTTTCGGTTCAATAATCATACACAAGGAACACAAATGTCGAAATCCTGTTTCATGACATATGTATCCTAACTATTCCTAAGGTTCATACAGGGCTTTCGAACATCGTAACTCGGTCGAATCGAAAGCTCGAACATAGTTTTCAAACTCATACACATTCGGCATTTACAAGTATAAATTCATATATTATATACCAGCATATATACTTAACATTTAACTACATTTAGGCATGTGTATTTGCTTATAAACTTACCTCAGACGTCATAAAACGGGACGGAGCTGCTAGCCGACAACTTTCGTTTTTTCCTAGTCCAAATCCGATTTCTTTGGTTCTTGATCTAAAAATATTCAAATTAAGCTCATTCAAACATATTTTCATTCAATTTAGTTTAAAAACACATAAATGGTCAAATTACCATTTTACCCCTGACATTTACAATTTTTACAATTTAATCCCTATTGCACAAAACACAAAATATGCAAAATTTCAAGGTACCCATGTTTGGCCGAATATTCCTAGTGTTCATACAAGCCCATTTATTTCATTTATTTCATATTTTAGTCCCTTAAATTATTATTTTGCAATTAAGTCCTTATTACTCAAAATCATCAAAAACTCCAATACAAAATATGTTAATTTAAAACATATCTTTTATTTTTCATCATCAAACAAAAAAATCACAAGCTATTAACAATGGCACAACTCAAAATATTCGTCAAAATCAAAATTTCAAGCATGGGTTTTGTAGTACTCGAAGCAACGATTTCAAAAACGTAAAAATTATCAAAAACCGAGCTGAACACTTACCTTAATCTAGCTTGAACAAGGCCTAACCCTACTTTGTTTTCTTTCTTTTTCTTTGTTTTAGTTTCGGTGCAAAGATGAAGGAAATAACATGAATGTGGCTTATTATTTTATGATATAATAACATATATTATTTTATTATTAATTTACCTAACTAACCTTAATGAAATAGTAATAAAATTATATAACCTATGTCCATTACCGTACAAGCCACATGTTAATGGAATAGTTACATTATAAATACTCCAACTTAGAAAATCACCAACTATTTGGCCCTCTTACTTTAAACTATCAAATTTTCAATTTACGCAATTAAGTCCTATTATTTAATCGAACACCCAAACGACAAAATTAAATTACGAAATTTTCATAGATATAAATTCACACAAAATAAACATAGAAAATAATTTAAAAATATTTTTCTGACTCAGATTCATGGTCCCGAAACCACCGTTCTGTTTAGGGTCTAAATCGGGCTGTTATAGTCGATCTCACTATCCATAGTACCAATTGTCCATTCATAGTATAATAAGACACAACTTAAATATCAAATCAGCTTTTAAGAATTTACATAACATATATCACATATTTCATATATCACTTGTCATATATCATCATTTTCTTACATTTCATGTAACATTCTTTCATGTCATATTTTCACATCATAAACACCATTCCATCAACTTTTCCAATTTATTAAATCATACAATATATTCAATAATAGTAAGAAATATAATTCAAACATAACATTGCATTATTATTATCATACGAACTTACCTCGATCCAGAAACAGCAATTTACCATTTTAGTCCATAACCTTGTATTTTCCCGATTTAAGCCCGAATCTCGATTTCCTTCATCTATAATATCACATTTAGCCTAATAATTAGTCACACTATTCATATGGGTCCAAAAATCATATTTTTAAAAATTTTCATTTTGACCCCTAAACTTTTGCATATTTGCACATTTGCCCCAAGGTTCGGAAATTAAACTTCATCCTATTTTCTTATGTTTTATGACATGCTGATCATTTTTCCCTTCTATGGAAACATCAAATTCTCACTCTAACATGTACTTATGACTATTAGGTATTTTTACCGATTAAGCCCTTTTGCTCGTTTTCACTTAAAACCGAGTAGCACAATTTGTCTAACATAATTTAAAACCTCATATTCTATCATAAAACACCAAAATACACAAATTTCACCTATGGCTAATTTTCCAAATATGAACCCTAGGTTGAATTATTGCTAGCATAAGCTAAATCAAGTTACCGGGACTCCAAAAACGTAAAAATCATTAAAAATGAGGCTAGAACCGACTTACAATCGAGCTTGGAAGCTTGGAAACCCTATCCATGGAGTCTCCCTTGTCATACACATCCATGGTGAAGAAGATGAGCAAAATTGGCTTTTAATTTTGTATTTTAATTCATTTTACCTCTAAATGACCAAAATGCCCTTACTACTAAACTTTCCAAAAATTCCATTCATGTCCAATATTTGTCCATAGACTTTGAAATTGGTCAAATTTCTCTTTAAGACCTCCTAATTAATATTTCAGAGCAATTTCATACTAGAAACTTCTAGAATGCAAGTTTTACAACTTATTCAATTTAGTCCCTAACTTAAAATTAAGCACTTTATGCATAGAATTTCTTCACGAAATTTTCAAAAAATCATGAAATCATATCATAGACCTCAAAATAATCATAAAATAATTATTTCTATCTCGTATTTGTGGTCACGAAACCACTATTCTGATTAGGCCCTAATTCGGGATATTACAACTTGAATAGAAAAAAGATTGAGTTTCAAGTTAGAGATAAAGTATTCTTGAAAGTGTCTCCATGGAAAAATGACTTGAGATTTGGTCGAAAGGGCAAACTGAGTCCAAGGTTTATTAGACCATATGAGATTACCGAAAGAGTTGGACCGCTAGCCTACCGATTAGTGTTCCCTTCCGAATTGGAAAAGATTCATGATGTATTCCATGTGTCCATGTTGCATAGATATAGATCGGACCCCTCACATGAGATTTCACCAACTGAATTTGAGATTAGACCGGATATGACTTATGGTGAAGAACCGGTAAGATTTTGGCTCGAGAAATCAAACAGTTGAGGAACAAGAATATAGCATTGGTGACAGTTTTATGACATAGACATGGAATGGAAGAAGCCACATGGGAACCTGAAGAAGCCATGAGAAGTCAATATCCAAACCTGTTTACTGGTAAGACTTTCGAGGATGAAAGTCCTTAAAGGGGGAAAAATGTAACATACCAAAATTGGGCCTAGTTGGTATAGTGGTTTTGGGATCACAAATCTGACATTAAAATATTTTTTATGATTATTATGAGGTCTAAGATATGAAAATAAGCATATGTTAAAGTTTCATGAAGAAATTTTAAGTATAAGGTGTCTAATTGGAAATTAGGGACCAAATTGAATAAATTGCAAAACTTGGGTTCTAGAAGCAATTAGTATGAAATTGCTATGAATTATTACTTAGGATGCCTTAAATAGCAATTTACCCAATTTCTAAGTTTTTGGAAAAAAGGGCATGCATAGAAAATTTTGAAAGGTTATTAAGGAAGGGCATTTTGGTCATTTGTAATACATGAAATAAAAAGGGAAAAAGATGGTTAAAACCAGCCATCATCTTCCTTGTGGCTGCCGAAATCTCTATAGCCATAGCTAGGGTTTTGGTTCAACATTTCAAGCTTGATAGTAAGTATTCCCTAGCCTCGTTTTTTATGTTTTTGAGATCCTCGTAATATGTTCTCTCTATTTCTACCATTATTTCAAGCTAGGATTCAAAAATTTACCCATGCATAAGATGCTTGTGTTTTGATGATTTATGGAGGAATATGAGAGTTTAAAGGATAGTAAACAACTTTTACTACTAGTTTTTCATGGAAATGGCCTAAGGGACCATTTTGTAAAAGTTGTGAAAATGGATAGAAAAATGTGAAATGAAAGAAAATGTGGGCTACTATAAGCAAGAAAAATATTCGGCTAGGCTTGGGTAACTTATAAATTTCATGCATTTCATTATACGAGCCTTAGGACTAAATTGTAAAAAGTGTGAAAGGTTAGGGGAAAATTGGTCATTTTACCCGGGGTGAGTCTTAAGCCAAAAAAGAACAATGTGAGGCATTAATAATTTATTTTTACTGATATATACCCTGAGGAACCAATTCCGAAGGTCGACCGTGGAAAACGAAAGGTTTCTGAATAACCGAAATACGAACCCGAAGCAATTACCAGGTAAGTTCGTGTAACTCGAAGTAAAGTCTTAATATACACAAAAATGTATATATTTGAATGTATGACAATTTAGGCATTCATTGCATGATAATCCATGAAATGTGGTAGTATAGTTTAAAATAGAATTGAAGTTTCCCGATTGAAATAAAAATGATATCTTATGGATTTCTCGAAATGAATTGACGGTAAAAAGGATCTAGCCCGGACGGGTATTCCTTTAGTGATCGAGCCTACCGAAGAATAAGTGTGCTGAAATGGATTTAGCCCAAACGGATAATCCAATTAGGGTCTGAATTTAGCCTGGACTGGTAATTCAGATCTGAGCTCATTAGAGTACATGTCATTGTAAGGGATTTAGCCTAGACTGGTAATCCCGACATTACTCTATGAGTTTACATTTCGAGGGATTTAGCCTAGACTGGTAATCTTGCCATAAGAGCTAGGTTCACGGGAGTGCGTATTTAAAATGTTCACTCACACAATTTGACGGTAAATGATATATCCATCAAGATTTCGAGAAGTTCAATAGGATTAAAATGAGGAACGAAAATAGAAATGCTTGAAATGATGAGTTCATCTAAGATTAATGTTTAATTGTATTGACATGAAACTAACATGATGATTGAGTGTATGTGATAGGGAAATTATATTATGCATGTTGGCATGAATATCTAATATGGTTCTATGCTAAACAACTGATAAGTTTACCTTCCTGTTATCCGGACTTACTAAGCATTTAAATGCTAACCCTCCTTTCATTTCCCTTGTCTTACAGAGCTCGAGGACTCGTGAAGATTGGAAGACGGTTGGAGCATTGTCAAAACTATCAACTTGTCTTCCTTTGGTATATAGAAACTTTTATTTTGTTATAATGGCATGTATAGGATTCTTGATCATTTTGTTATATGTGTCATTTGGCTAGCCAATGTAAGGGCTTGAATGATATACTTATTCATTTTGTATATGGCCATGGGATATGGCTCATTTTGATGTAGGTTATAAACCTACTAATTGTGCATGGTGTGCTTAAATGTTTCATGTGATGATTAAATGTGGTATATCATGAATGGACATGTAAAATGTAGCCAAATCATTTGGAAATGGTTAGGTCATAATTGGCAATGAGTTATAAAATGAGCCAAGTATAAAATGTGATTATTGAAGTGGTAATCATTAATATAAAAAGGATAACCTAGCATGTGCTAAACCAATGAAATGAGGTTAACATGCAATAGACTATGCCAAGGTGGATTACGGACATATTTAGGCCATGTTAAATACCATTGAGGTTTATAAATGTGTATGGATGTTGAGGGTGACCATTGGCTTGAAAAATAGCCTCCAATAAGGTATACACGAACATGTGTCTAGGTTGTGTGTGACACACGACCTGCCCCTTGGGCATGTTGCTCAACCGTGTGTCCCCTGCACCTTGAAATTTTAAGTCAGCATGTATGGTAGTAAACACACGGGCAGAGATACGGCTGTGTGTCTCAACCGTGTGGAGGACATGGCCTTGCACATTGGCGTGTGTCTTGGCCATGTGCGTCTAGATGGATGATGACGTCATAAACAGAATGTCCATGTTTTTTGGCATAGGCGATGACACGGGCGTGTCTAGGCCGTGTGAAGGACATGGGCCTGGGACACAGGCGTGTGTTCGGCTGTGTGAAAACCCTTGTAGGTTCGGAATGAAGAATAAATTCCAATAATTCAACATGGATAAGGGACACGGATGTGTCCCAATGCACACGGGTGTGTGCATTGCCTCTATACGGGTGTGTAAGGCTTAAACCTAAAAATTCCCTAAAGTTTTCTAAAGTCCTCCGTTTAGTCCCGGATCACTTTTAATGCATGTTTTGGACCTTGTATGTCCATAATTGGGACAATACAATTCTGTTTGATCGGTTTTAAATTGAATTGAAATTTTATAGCCCATACAATTCTATTTGATCGGTTTTAAATTGAATTGAAATTTTATAGCCCAAACTTTTTGGTAATACCCCGTACCTCGTCCCAATCTCGGGTACGGGTAAGGGATGTTACAAAGAACTAAAAATGGTGTTTTTAAATTTTCAACCCAACCCATGACGTAATATGTTTTATAAAGATATTTGAATATAATTATGTCTTTATTTTTTTTCATTATTTCTGTAAGAGCGGACAAATAATCTATCTTAAGATCAAGAAACCCATTTTCGATGCATTTGACTAACTTATATTTCACACCATTACAAGTTTTTCTCTCTTTTGAACTAAAACAACCCAAATACTAGATTCAATTTTGAATTTTGAAATTTGAAATTTAAGGTTTAAATCCCTAAATCTAATTCAATAGATATTGCTATGAAAATCAAGTTAAGCACAAAATTTCATAAGCTTACACCCAAAAATTAGAATACCTAGTCGATTAGTAATGAAACACTAACCTTTGCTTCGCCTCAGTCTCTCAATTCCAAATGCAGTCTTGACTTTTGATTGAAAATTCAGTAATTTTGATTTGATTTGTGATCCAGGGTTTCAAAATGATTCAAGGTTTCAATCTTTCTTTCTTTTTTCCAAAAGGTTTCAATTTGATAGATTTGTTTACTGACAGGTTTTTCTATTAAGTTTTTGTTCGATAGTTAAGTTAATTTTTTCTAAAATTAAGAGTTATTTTTTAAATTCCATGTACGATTTATTTATTTTATTATTTTCCACATGTAATTATTTTATTGGGATACTTAAGTAATAAATTAATCTCATTAAAAATATTCCATATATGAAATTTCATATCATCCCCGTTAACTTTTTTAACAGTATTTTTATTAAATCTGTTAAAAAAAGAAAAATGAAAAAAAGAGTAAAGGTTGATGGCTAAAAAAGGCTTAAAAATACAATTAAGACCATTTTGACAAAACATGTAAATGTTAGTGACCAAATTTGTCATTAAGCCTTTTTGTTTTTGTTTAATTGTTTGTTGAAACTCGTTTTTGAACATGTGTCTAGACAACAAATTGGTATAAGTAGCAAACTAACTAGATTTTTTAATATACTATATATGTGATGAACAATGATGTCTATATATGTTTTTACTATTTTTTTTTTGCAAAATTGGTATTTAAAAATATGTATATCAACACCCTTTGCCCCCTTCTTTTTTATGCTGTGGTGGAAGCTCATCAAATGATTGTAAAGGCAGAAGATTTGAGTCATTTTAAAGGGTTGAAGGTGCTTCAGATTTCTTTATATAACAACTTCAATTTGTAAATGATATTGTTGTTTTCTTGAAGGGTGCAAGGTATATGAAGTTCCTTCTGAAGTGCTTTGAGTTATATTCTAGGCTCAAAATAAATATTTGTCAGACTCTTCTCTTCCCTATTGGAATTGATAATGTTGTGATGCTAGAGTTGGCTTCGAGTTGTACTCTTGATGTTAATCCGTATTGTAAGTCAATGTGAGAGCTTGCTAGTAGTAAAATTCACTTCATGTTGCTAGTTGGGAGTGTAAACATCTTTCATTTGTTGCCTTGGTTATTTTGATAAATTTTGTTTTATCTACACTTCCTCTTTATTATATGGTAGTTTTCTTGACTCTAAAAGGTGTCACTGAGAAAATTGATAACATTAGGAGACATTTCTTGTTGGAAGGCTCAAAAGCCAAAAGATGTCCAAGGTTAATTGGAGGAAAGTTTGCTCTTGTAAAAAGAATGGTTGGTTCAGGTGTATGATTTGTTGATTAGAACAAGGCTCCCTTAGTTAAGTGGAGATGAAAATGGCAAAGGAGCCTAATTCTTTATGGAGAAAGCTTCTAGTAGCCAAATATGGTATTGGACTTTGAATCACTCTAAATCTAAGCAGATGTTCATGTTTAACATTAGATTTTTGGAATTACTGAGCATGAGGTCCAATTTTTTGGGATCTAGTTGGAATACTAGTAATGGTTGTTCCGCTCTTTTCTGGTGTGATTATTGGTGTGGTGATGCCCCCTTGAAGCATCATTATCCTAAACTTTATGATTTGGTTGTTAAAAAATTAATTGTTGTTGTTGACTATGCTAGGGAATTTTCTTTCCTTTATGAGGAGTGGGATGGCTTCTTCTCTAGGGAGTTTTTTTATTGTGAAAAGGCATTACTTTTTTATCTATGCAGTCTAATTTCATCAGTGATCTTATTGCCAAATATCTTGGATAGATTGATCTGGAAATTGGATGATAAAGGTGTTTTCTCTGTTCATAAACTTTCAGATTTTATAAGTTCTGTTGATGTTGATGATACGAAGGTCAATTATGGGTGTGTTTGGAATATCCCTAAAGTTCCTAAAATTCAGTGTTTTTTATGGGTAGTTTACTTATCTCGTATTCCTACTTTATACTTTTTAAAGGATAGAAAAATTATCTTAAGTGAGGAGTAATATTTGTGTTATTGGTGTAAAATAGACCTGGGTGGCTCGACCCGAAGTGTAACAGCCCTTACCCGTGTCCTATGCTGGGACGAGGTACAAGGCATTACCAGTCTTTAACATATACTTTAACGCAGACCGGGCCTTACAAATTTCATCCAATCTTAAAAATATTCAAACATAAACACGCCCTTAACATACTTCAAGGGTGGTTCGAGACTGAACAGAGAGCTTCTAAAAATTTTACAACACTTAGGAAAAATTTTCCAAGTTGGGAGAGTCACACGCCCGTGTGGTTAAGCTGTGTGGATTTCACATGTCCGTGTCGTTAAGACACGCCCGTGTCCTCAACCCGTGTAACTCTCTGTTTATGACATTAGTATTAATTAAAGGTCATACAGCCAAGTCACACGCTGTGTGCTAGGCCGTGTGGCGAATTAAATTTTCACATTTAAGGTGCAGACTTCACATGGCCTGGGCACATGCCCATGTCCTAAGGCCATGTCTTCCACACAGTTGAGACACACGCCCGTGTCTCTGCCCGTGTGTTTACTACCATGCATACTAACTTCCAAAATTAGGGTGCAGGGGACACACGGCCGGACAACACGCCCATGGGGCTAACCGTGTGTCACACACGACCTAGACACATGCCCGTGTGTCTACCCGTGTGGACAACTTTGAGACTATTTTCCAAGCCCTTTTGTCACCCTCACTAACACATGCACACTCACATATGTCAATGGTGATTATCATGGCATAAATGGGTTACTTAAACCTCTATAGCTTTGACTCATGCATGACAATTACATGCCAAAGTATACATATTTGGGACTCCATAACTTATTAGGTTCATTCAAAATATTACCTTACTTTAAACCATGCTATAACTCAACCGAGTGACATCAATCATCCACCAAGCATAGATTCCATACTTTTATCATTCATTGTCAACAACCAACTCATCATATTACCCATCTCATGCATGCATCAATATTTAGGGTTACACCCAATAATCAATATGAGCCATACTTCATGGCCCTATACAAAATGAATTAGTATACCAATATGAGCCATCATTTTGGCTAACCAATATGACACATATAACAAGATACTAAGTCCTCTATACATGCCATACTTAAATGTATTAAACCAAATATACCCCAAAAGATTTGTTAATAGTGAGACTTGAGCTCCGACGTCCACGATCCCTGAGCTAGCTTGGCAATGCTAAGAAAAAGGGAAAAGAGAGAGGGGGTAAACATGAAGCTTAGTAAGTTGTATGTAACTAATAAACAACATAGATCATAAAATTTCATGAATTAAACATACTACTAATTACCACCACATTAGCAATTTACACACAATGGACATAGTGAGCATTGACAATAAATGTCATTGAACTTCATAACTTATCTTACTCTTCTTACTCATGCTAAAATTTTCCATCATGAATCGAATTCCATACTCATGAGGTTTACGTACATACCTGTACTACTCATAGCTTATTCATATTTCTCTATCTCTTAACCTTGATCTTGAATGGCCCATTGAACCACTTGGAATACGGAAGGACGTTCGTGATTATCATACACCAAATAGGGTGCCAAAGCGATGTCCCAGACATGGTCTTACATGGAAGTACACATTGATTCCATGTCCCATATATGGTTTTGTACAAAATCTCAAGCCATGTCCCATACATGGTCTTATACGGGACCTCATATCGATGTCATGTCTCAAACATGGTTTTATACGAAATCACTTAACGATGCCGAAGCCATATCCCTGATATGGTCTTACACAGGATCTCGTATCGATTCTAATGCCATGTCCTAGACATGGTCTTACACGGGGATCTCATAAATCATGGTGTCATGATATCCAAATCCTAAGTATTCCTTAGGGTCACCCTGGATTTTCGAGATACAAAGCTATCATAAAATTGTTGTTGAATCATCTCAAGTCAAATTCCATAAAAGCATATACACACATTTCATACAACATCAAGCATTAAATACATGATAATGAAATTGTTGAATTACTTACACACAACTTACCTCGGTCCCAAAATATTGTTAACTTTACGTTTTAGTCCAAAACCTTGCTTTTCCCCTCGGTTTAGGTCCGGACTCCGTTTTTCTTGATCTATAATATCAAATTTAACTTGTTTAATAATCATATTTTTCAAATCAACCTCTAATTCATACTTTAGTAAAATTAACTTTTTATCCTTAACTTTTCACCTATTTACAATTTAGTCACTAGGCTCGTAAAATGAAATGCATGCATTTTCTTTGTTACTCAAGCCTAGCTAAATTTTCCTTGTACTCATAACAACCCACATTACTCATTAAAAATAATTTTTTATCACTCAATTTACGCCTTTTTCAATTTAGTCCTTTTTAGGTGTTTTCATGCAAAATTACTTAGTAAAAATGTTAAACACACATCAAGCTCACAAATTCCTTCATTAAACATCAAAGGACATGCATGTCACACATGGGTGAATTTTTAAACATAAACCCTACTTCAAAATAAGGGTGAAAATAGGTAAATCAAGCTACGAGATCTTCAAAAATGTAAAGAACATTAAAAACGGGCTAGGGAGCACTTACTATTGAGCTTGAAAATGTCAAAAACCCTAGCTATGGAGAGCTTAGAAATTTCGGTAGCCACATGAAGAAGATGAGTCAATTTTTGCTTTAATTCTCCCTTTTTATTCTTTTAATTACTAATTGACCAAAAAGACTTTAAGGCCTTTCTTTCAAATTTTTCTTATCCATGTCCATTTTTGTCCAAAATTTTTGAAATTAGTCAAATTGCTAATTAGGACCTTCTAATTTATAATTTAAAGCAATTTCATGCTTGAAGCTTCTAGAACAAAAGTTTTGCATCTTATTCAATTTGGTCCTTAAGGTTCAACTGGACATTTTATGCATAGAATTTCTCCATGAAATTTTCACACAAGCATGCATACCTATCATGGACCTCATAAAAATCATAAAACAATTATTTCTATCTTGGATTTGTGGTCTCGAAACCACTGTTTCGACTAGGCCCTAATTTTGGATGTTACACGAAGGCCCGCTCGAAATGTGGGAGGGTTTGGACAAAAATATAGGCCCGAAAATTGGGCTTGGATAGAAAAATAAGGCCATTTAAAAAATGGTCCAGGCCTAACCCCGACCTAGCCCGAATTCACTAAAGGATAAAAGAAATCTATTTTTTTAATATTATTTTCTTATTATTTTCTCCATATTTTACGACCATTTTACTATTATGTTACTACTATTTTGTTGTTTTGTTTGGATATTCTATAAAACTTATTTTATTAATAATTTTGTTATTATTTTAAAGATATTTGCTTGTTAAGTTACATCTATCTTAGTGTTATTTAAGTATACATATTTTTTAAATTTTATTTTTTTGGAAATATTTATTTTGATGTTTTTAGTATTTTTGATATATTATATATATTTTAAAATTATATAAAAATAATATAAAAATTAATATGGACGGGTCCGGTCGGGCCGGGCGGGTCGGGTCGGGTCGGGCTTGGGGGAAAAATTAGGCCCATTTTTCGAGTCGGGTCCAGGCCTAGCAAATGGGTTAAAATTTTTAGTTGAGTCTAGCCCCGAACCCGGCTCGGCCCAGCCCATGCACACCTCTACTGTAAAAGGTTTTGAGAAGATTTGAACTATGTTCTCCTAAACAGCCCAATGGTTAAGGAGTTGTGTCTTATGTTGTTTCGTTGGTGGAAATTGGGTGTGGTGGATCTTTTAAGTCAATGCTATCATGTGAATTCTTTTTAAATGGTGGGTTATTTGTTGGGCCTTTTTGGTTTGGTCTTTATGGTAAAAGAATGCTAATGGATGGTGTTGTTTCCCTCGTGAGGTGGATGTTTCGAAAGCCCAATGGTGGGATAATCCTCTGAGTTATTATTGTGAGGTTGCAATTGTTTGCTAGATGGACCATTAGGTACTGTGGATTCAAATGAAGCGAAACTTGGAGTCATTGCTAAGTCGTGCTGGAAGAATACTAGGAATTTGATTGTGTAGTCAAACTCGTGTTGCAGTGGCCTGTGTACCAATTTATTTATTCGACTGACCTTGGCATCTTTTGAATCTTTTCAAGGTGATTGATTTTATTTATTCTGACATAAGTCTTTGGTAATGTCTTTTAAGATGCCAATAGCCTTGCAGTTGCTTTGGCAAAAGGAGGAATTGATCGTAATTCTATGTTCCAAGTTGCTTAAGGCTATCGTTGTGGGCTATTTGATTCTGTTGTTAGTGGCAACTTTTGTTTTTTCTAGTCATACATGAGCGAATGAGTGCTTAGGCTTTCTTAATTGTGCTATTATTGAGCTGCGTTTCGTTCTGTCTTGGGGAGTTATTGCTTTTTGAAGTTTTTGCATTGCTTGTTCTTCTTCGAGGCGTTTTCATATTGTTTACCTATGATATACTATTCATCGAGTCTTTGCCTCGTTTAATAAATATTAGTTCTTATAAATATATTAAAGTCTTATAATATCAATTAAACCTATTACATATCTATCAATTTAATCTCTTTCTAAAATTTTAAAATTTACTTTATGCTCTTCCAAATTAGAATTAACTCAAATTTATTTTAATTATATGATTCTATTAAATTAAAAGTAAAGAAAAATTCTTACAATTAATTTTATCTTATGCCAAATAAAACTCATAATTTTTTCTTTACTTCTTTACCCTAACGAAGAATAAGCAAATATTTAATTAATTGCAAAGATTTTTACTTTGCTTTTAACTTAGCATGGATGATTTGAGATGATAGAATCAAACTAAATTTAAGTTTTGTAGACAATTATTAAATATGAGTTATTTAAGTTGATTTCGTTAAAGGATAGGTCAAAAACATTAAATAAAATTTTAAAATTTAAAAGGGGATTAAATTAATTAATCTCAATATTATTCTAACAAATTGGTTGACATTATCAAGGGATAAAAAAGTTTCATCCATTTATTTAATTTTTTTTGAAATTTAAAATTTTCGATAATGGATAAACAAGTATAATTTGACAAGTTATGTATTATTTTAATTTCTACAGTTTTTCATTTTAATCATTGATTTTTTTATCACAATCAATATTTAAAAAATATATTTAGATGACTACAATGAAAGCAACCTAAAAATTAAGTGGCGAAAATAAAAATAAAAAAATAATATGAGATGTAAAATTAGCCATTATTAAATATTTAATGCTTAAATAAATAAAATAAAGTGATCTAAAATTGGTTTAAGAAGTTTACCCATATCTTTTTACTACTCATTTTCCATTCCCACTCCTTAGTTTCGTCGCCCCCTTTAAAAACAAACAACATTGAGTTGCAGGTGTTAAAGTCTAATTCTGGTATTTGGCTGACTGTGATATATACCAAACACGTGAGTTATTTAGACTTTTGATTAAAAGATATTAAATTTCATCTTGTTATTATTAAGTTACGACTTATGAGTCTAGTTTTCGGCTTTTGGTCTTCTAAGCCTTTGGTATAGATTTAGAATTAATTTCTCTATATTTCATAGAAAATATTTATATATTGTATATTATATGTTAAATATGACTCTTATTTTCAGTCAAATTTGAAAAATAATCTTTCAATTAAACTCTGTTTACTTATTTCAATCAAACACTGATTAATTTAGATTATTTTATTATTATTTGACCTATAAATTTAACCTATAAATAGGCTCTTTTACAACCTTAGAAAAATATACCCATTAGAGATTAGAACTCATAATACATTTAGAGAATTTTGTGTTTACGTTTTGAGAGTTCTTTGTTTTCGGGTTTTTGGGGTTTATTCTTTATCTCCATCTTTTATACTCTTCGTTCTTTTGCCATTATAGTAAAATTATCTTTGCCCGTAGTTTTTTATCCTCTTTGAAGGGGTTTTTCCATGTTAAATTTGTGTGTTCAATTTCTTAATTTATTTTACTATTTTTCTTGTTCGTTGTTTAATTGGGTCGATCCTAACAAGTGGTATTAGAGTTAGTTCAATTTTCATAGATCAGCTTATTCAGAGATGGCAGCAACAAGATTTGAAATTGAGAAGTTCGATGGTGAGACAAATTTCAATCTGTGGCAAGTTCGGATGATGGCAATTTTAGTTCAATCCAGTTTGAAAAAGGTTGTTACCGAGAAAAAGCTTGAGAATCTAAATAAAACAGAATGGGAAGAGCTTGATGAAAAGGCTTTGTCTGCAATCCAGTTGTACCTCGCGAATACGGTATTGCAGGAGGTATTGATGGAGAAGACCTCATCTGCCTTGTAGAAATGGCTAGAAACTCTTTATGCGACTAAGTCTCTAGCTAACCATTTAGTGTTGAAACAACGTCTATTTACGTTTCGCATGAACAAAGGTGAGCTTCTTAGAGATTACATCAGTCAATTCATTACTCTTTTAAATGATTTAAAGAACGTTGAGGTTCATATTCATAATGAAGATCAAGCTATGCTATTATTATGCTCTTTACCCTTTTCATACAAGTCATTCAGGGAGACCTTGATTTATGGCAGAGATAAACTCTCGTTCGAAGATGTGAAGGGTCATTTGTTGAGTAGAGACAAACTCGACAATGAGCTTCATTTGGATAGCAAGGCAGATAGACAAGCTTCCATTTTGATAGCATCAAAGAAACGAGACAAAAGGTGTCGCTATTGTAAAAAGTTAGGTCACGTCAAAGCAGATTGTTATAAACTGCAAAATAAAAGAGCTGCTGAGAGTAACTAGGAGAATGTAGTTGGTGCTAATTTGGCAGATGAAAGCGGTGATGATTTCTTGTTAGTGTCAACGAGCGATAACTCCAAGCTCACGTCTGAGTGGATCCTAAATCCAGGATGTTCTTTCCACATGTGTCCCAATAGAGAATAATTCTCCACATACAGTTCGGTTGAAGGTGGAGTTGTGCGCATGAGAAATGATTCATCTAGTAAGGTAATTGGTATTGGTACTATTAAAATTAGGATACACGATGGGATGATTAGGACACTCTCAGATGTCAGGTATGTACCTGATTTACAAAAGAATCTCATCTCCTTGAGTATTTTAGACTTGAAAGGATGCAGAATCAACATCGAGTCGAGCGGTATTAAAGTATCTCGTGGAGCTCTAATTTTGTTAAAAGGTAAAAGAACCGGTAGTCTTTATATTCTGGAAGGTTCTACAGTGACCGGTGAAATTGGACATCCCTCGTCCATTACAGAGTCGAAGTCAACTCGTTTGGAGCGGAGGCAACTCGGTCATAGGAGGGAAAAATGTATGACTGTTTCGTTGAAGAGAGGTTCTCTTTTGGATGCAAGTTTTTGAAAAGTTAGTGCACTGTGTTCGTGAAAATCAGACCCGGGTTAGTTTTGATTTGACAGTGTACAAGTCGAAGGCTAGAAGTCTTCTAATTTCTAAGCATAAATTCGACTCAGTTAATTCCCTGCATAGTTCAAGATAAGCTCATGGCAGACTTTGGGAAAGATGGCATTGTGGAAATATGAGTCAAGGTGGAGATTTGTTAAATATGACTCCTATTTTCAGTCAAATTTGAAAAATAATCTTTCAATTAAACTCTGTTTACTTGTTTCAATCAAACACTGATTAGTTTAGATTATTTTATTATTATTTGACCATGAATTTAGCCTATAAATAGGATATTTTCCAACCTTGAAAAAATACACCCATTAGAGATTAGAACTCATAATACATTTAGAAAATTTTATGTTTACGTTTTGAGGGTTCTTTGTTTTCGATTTTTCGGGGTTTAGTCTTTATCTCCATCTTTTGTACTCTTTGTTCTTTTGCCATTATAGTAAAATTATCTTTGCCTGTAGTTTTTTTATCCTCTTTGGAGGGGTTTTTCCACATTAAATTTGTATATTCAATTTCTCAATTTATTCCGCTATTTTTCTTATTCGTTGCTTAATCGGGTCGATCGTAACATTATATATTTGAAACATTTTAATATTTTAATTTATAAAATATCTAATTAATTTTAGATAATTAATTAATTTTTTTATTTTTTATTAAAATTTTATTTTAAATTGAAATAGAAAATTCTAATTTAAGTAAATTAGATTTTTTTTTATTTATAATTGTTTTTGAGCAAAATATTTCTTAGATTAATAAATAAGACATATTTTTGTTTATAGACAATGTTTTCCATTATGTCCAAGTAGGATTCGAAATAGTTGCCTTATTGGGTAGAATGCCATCTACTCACCCTTAGTATCAAAATGGACTCTTTACAAGAAAAAATTACTTCTATCAAAGTGGGTTCATGAATCGAGGTTTATCAAAAGAACTTTATAAGTTTCCTTAAAACGTTAAATCTTTAACATTATTAATGATAATTTGATTCAATTTGATCAGATTTTTTTAATTTTCAAATCGCCTATGATAATTTAATTCATTTTAAAATTTTATTTTTATATTAATTTTAGATTTTAGGTTTCTTGGACTTTATTTTAACGACTTTTGTTTTGGGTTTTTAAATTTTATCTAGTAACTTTTCTTTATAGTTGTTTCTAAAAATTTAACTTTAAGTAAATAAAAATAATTAATAACTATTATATGGTATTTTGAAAAGTGTTAAAATTAACATGTTTTAATCCCATTATTAAGCGATTTTAGGTGATTATTCAATGTTAATGGTGAATTTTATACTCATAATCCTTTAAATTCATGTTTTGATGCTTAATAGAGCATTTGGGAGCAAAAAGAGCAAAAATCGAAAAATCAAAGCAAGCTGTAGGAGCTACACGGGCTTACCCCACACGAACATGTGGCAAGCCGTGTCAGTTTCGCAATTTGACACTGTAAACTACGGGAAAACACATTTTTAGGTTTTTCAGACATTCTAAGATATATATATGACAAAAATAAGAAGATAGGAGGGAGTCGTCATAAAATATTCAATAAAATAACTCAAAAAAACACCGTTGAAGTCAATTCTGAAGCATATTTTCATCAAGATTGAAAATTCCCAATTGATTTCTTAGGAAGTTATCATGAGTTTCTTTGTTTCTTGTGGTTATATTGTATCATGAATGTCTTTATTTTCAAGCATAAACTAGTTTTCTAAATACCTAGGGATATGAACCCTATGATGGATTTTGTTGTTTCATTTTTATTTTATGCAATAAATACTTAGATCTTGGCCTCAATTATGTGTGCTTAGTTCTTAGTTTGATATTTCTAGATGATTGATACATGTTTGATGTGCTTAAATCAGAGGAGGAATAGACCCTATTTAAAAGTAGACCTAGCGTAATTAACTGGAGTCGCATGCAATCCTAGAAATAGGATGACATAAATCTACCAGATTAGAGTCAAATCTAATAGGGGAATTTATAGTATGAGTTAATGTAATAATAGGGGTTTTAATTAGAAAGAAATTTCAATTAATCAACCTAGAGTTAGTTGTTCTTACTTTCGAAAGAGATACTAACATAATTTAGGGATTTCTACGGATCAAGATATTAAATAAATGAATTGCGTAATTTAGATTGATAATGACAGATGAAATCTAGGTGGATTCTTTCTTTAGTATTGTTTTGCTTGTTATTACTCGAATACTTTCGTGTTTTGTCGTGTTTTGGTCTTTGTCGCATTCGTAATTAATTACTTTAGTTAATTTTAGTTTTAATCAATCACTCGAATTTATCGGTTAAATAATAGAAAGACAGTAATTAGTAGTACTTTTAATTTTTTATGGGAACAATATATTTACTCATCGTAGCTATACTATCAATTGATAGGTGCACTTGTCTTAGTCAAAATTTTAGTTAGTTCACAATGCATAAAGTTTTTGGCATTGCCCGAGATTAAAATATTAGGAAAATTTTATTTCTATTAATTTATCCATTTTTCATTTTTATTTTAATATTTTGTTTAATTTAATGTTTACATTCTAATTTTTTGTTTGTTTGATTCTAACAGGTTCTTTTGGTTTATGACTAGAGGAAACTCGTTGAAACTAGTGGCGAAACTAAGGGGCTGGCAGGGGCCTCTGTAACACCCTTAACCCTTATCCGTCGCCGGACTAGGGTCACAAGACATTACTGAACATAAACACAGTTCTAAACATTCTTATATTATCACAAGTCATATTCTTATATACATGTAGAGCATATAATTAATTAAATATAAGCATATTACATATACAAATCACATGTTAATCACTTTAATGATAAGTGAATACTAAAATAAAAATTAAAGATTTTATTTCTTAATTCTATATATGCACAGGATTAACCAATTAAGTCATATTACAAGGCATTATCAATTTCATAAATAATCAATAATATTTCACTAAACATTTAAGTAATATCAATTCCGTCATTCAGCTTAAGTTAGAAGTTTACCAAATGCACATCCGCATACAAATATATACATATATATGTTACTTATTAATTAGCCATTTTACTACCAATGCATTCCTAACACATACTCAATATTTACCTTCATCAATTGTACCTATTTTACAAATCATATAAGCATGATATATGCATATGCATTTCCAAAACAAATCGAATCATAAGGACAAGTATTATTCGATTTTACACATATACCAACCATAGTATAAATGCATTTATACATATACATTTATAAATTCAACTAACAAAGCATTTTTGATTAAATTAGCACATATCTTTTACCATAATAAACAATTCATGAATTATACATATCATTATTCCGAACCATAAGGGAACACCGAATATACCTTATGCATGTATCTTAATTTTCACCTAACTAGTAGGTGATATACTTAGCTCATTTAACAATCATTATATATCATGTAGCTGAAACACATAAACAACTTCATAAACATTATAATACCTTGGATATATTTTTAACATAAGTTTAGTCCAAGACCAAATATTAACACATCCCTTATCATATAAACTACAGCAATTCACAAGAATATATATATATGTGCCGAACTAATAATCAATTATAGTCAATATCTCTTACTATCATTTATCCGAATGTATTAGTCAACTAAATGAGGTTATTACTATCATTACAAGTCATAACCGAAGCATTTCAACCAAAAGTAACATAACAAATATACTTCATACTTACTAGTATACCATGGTCGAATCATTCAAACCACATCCAGCTCACCAATCAACTTCAATGCACAAAAACGCATATCACAAATATTATTCAACTATAGCACCTAATATTATAACTAAAATGAACACAAACCATAATTTGACGTAACCGATTTCAAACAAGGTAGTTAAGCCATTTTCGCATGGCTTTAATACAAACTCATTCAAAACAATTAACTTTAAGACTAGCCTATACATGCCACATAATCGAGTCTCAAAATATTATTTACTGAGATGATAACCGTATAGTGTGATGTCATCTCCACCGACTTCCAACCCGAGCAGATCTTCGAAAATCTATAAACATAATAAAAACACACAGAATAAGCTTTGAGAGCTTAGTAAGCTATAAGCAAATAAACAACTCATTGTCAATATCGATTTAATTACCAAACCAATTTATACTATCATAATCACATTTAACTCCAAACTTACAATTTCGTATAATACATATACTTTCACTTTTACCAAATATCCATACAACTAATATTAATATATATATCATTCAAATTTCAAAGCCACATTATCAATAATTAACTGAATAAACATATAAACTCATATACATGTATTCATGAATCACTTATAATTATTCTTTCTTTATATCATTTAGGCAGTATATAATCATTTATATAAGTTTGCACATAGGCCACAACATGATATCACTATACATAACCTTTGAACGAATGTACTATAACTATTATCAATGTAACATTCAATTTCAAAACCATAATACCATTATATAATCGAATATACTCACCCACAAACATACATTCTTGAATCAAACTTTAATATCTCATACTTACACTTATCGGGTAGCCGAATATACATGTATCTATACCAAAATGTCATACACTGTGAAAATCATATTATTAATGCATAAAGTCGAATATTTAAACACTTGTTTTCATAGACTCATGTCTCAAACCTTCATACCACATAATTATGCTTAACTTTGGCTGAATATATTTCACAATTAGTCATAAATTTCAGACTAACATCATACATATGTTTGTATCACATATCAAATAATCAACTTACCTTATTTTCAAGTAAATAAAAAGCTAACTCATACCTGATCATTTAACTTATTTAACGTATTCAATTACAACATTAGCATAAAGTCTTTTAGGCATAAACTTATAATAATTCACCGGCATAAAGCCTAAAGGCCTAAGCCTAAATCTCACACCGGCACAAGGCCTGCTAGACTCAAAGTCTGATTTTATACACTGGCAATAAGACTGTTAGGCATAAGCCCGATTTAATTCACTAGCACAAGGCTTACTAGGCTCAATGACCGAATATCACTATTATAAAGTTGTCTCATAAACAATTCATATATCAAAAATTCCAGATATTCCATATAGTTCATACAGACTTTCAAATGTTGTAACTCAGTTGAAACGAATGCATGAACATAGTTACCATGGTTATACACATTCGGCATTAGCATATATTAATTCATATATTTCATTTCAGCATATATACTTTGTATTTAATTAAAATTAAGTACGTTTATTTTCTTGTAAACTTACCTCAGACAACGGTAATTGGGACGAGACAACTAGTCGACAACTTTGGTTTTTCTCCGGTCCAAATTCGATTTCTACATTTCTTGATCTAATTCAATACAAATTCAACTTATTTAATCATATATTCAATCAAATTCATCCAAAAACACATAAATAGGCTAATTACAATTTTGCCCCTAACATTTCACATTTTTTGCAATTTAGTCCCTATTTCACAAAACACAAAATACACATAATTTCACTAAACTCTAGAATAGCCGAATTTTTCTAAGGTTCATAACAGCCTATTTCTTTCATTTATTTCACATTTTGACGCCTTAATTTACAAAATCCATAATTTAATCCCAAATTTGGATTTTTATCAAAAACCACTTAATTAAACATAATAATCTATCAACAAATATTTATTTTTCATCATCAAACAAGAAAAACATCAAGCTATCATCAATGGAAAATCTCCAATTCATCATCAAATCCGAAAATTAAAGCATGGGTTTACTAGTATTCGAAGCAACGATCACAAAAACATAGAAATTATCAAAAACCAAACAAAATTCACTTACCAAATCAAGCTAACCATGGTCGAATGTTTAAAAAGCTTAAATCTTTTCCTTTCTTTTGATTTTCGGCAAAAACAAAGGTTATAATGGCTTTATTTTCATGCATTTGATTTATTTTATTAACTTATTTTACTAATTTACAAAACTAACCTTTAAAAACAATCCATTTAACAACTCTGCCAAACCATTAATTCCACTAACTTTATAATATTCCAATTTCATCATAAGGACCTCACCTTTATTTAATAAAAGCAAATAGACACTTTTAACAAATGGCTAGCCACTTTTACATTTTACGCGATTAAATTCTTTTTTCAAATTAAGCAAACAAATGATAAAATTTCCACACGAAACTTTCACAGATATCAATTCACATATTATAACCATGGAAAATAATATTAAAATATTTTTCTAACTCAGATTCGTGGTCTCAAAATTACCGTTCCGATTAGGGTCTAAATCGGGCTGTTACAGCCTCAACCCCTTAAAATGAAATTTTTTCCATATGAAGCCTCTAAAATTTTTAAAATTTTAAATTAGTAAAGGTAAGTTGCACTTTGCCTCCCCAAGAATATAAAAATTTGATTTAATTCTTTAAAAATTATAAACATATATAGTCTGTTAAAATAGTGGAATTGTATTTTTTCTATCGTAAAAATTACAATTTAATTTCGGTCCCCTTAAAAAAATTTCCTGGTTTTACCCCTGGTTGGAACCGTTAGTTTTTGATAGTGAGATCAAGAAAACTGCTTGCAAAAACCAAAGAGAAGTTAGAGAAGTAAGGAAAAGTCAACAAATTTTAATAAATAATCAAGAGGAAAAGGTATTACTGTGGAGATGGAAAATAATCAAAATAACCATCAGCCTCATGCACCTTTTGCTCCTCGTACTATGTATGATTATGATAAGCCTACTTTGATTGGGGCTAAATTGAGTATCGTTAGACCAAATGTTGCTGCAAATAATTTTGAGATCAAGCCGGACACAATTCAAATGGTAGAGCAATATGTTCAGTTTGATGGGTTGCAAGATAAAGATCCAAATGCTAATTTGGCTAATTTTCTAGAGATTTGATACACATTTAAGATTAATGACATTACTGATGATGCCTTACGCTTATTGTTGTTCCTATTCTCTTTGAGGAACAAAGCAAAACAGTGGTTAAATGTGCTTCCATGGGGTTCTATCACGACTTGGGATCAGATGGTTGAGAAGTTTTTATTGAAATATTTTCCTCCGGCTAAAACATCTAAGCTGAGGAATGACATCTCTTCATTTTCCCAAATTGAGCTTGAGACACTATATGATGCATAAGAGATATTTAAGGATCTTTTTAGAAGGTGCCCTTATCATAGGTTACCTTTGTGGTTGCAAGTTCAAACCTTTTACAGTGGTTTGAATCCCTCAACTAGATAGATGATTGATGCAGCAGCTGGCGGAACATCGAATAAAAAAACACCTGAGGCAACCAAGAATTTATTGAAAAGATGGTATTGAATAATTATCAGCGGCAAGTAATGAGAACAAAACCGATCAAGGCAGCCAGTGTTTTTAATATGGATGCAGTTGCTATGTTGGCAAGTCAGGTTGAACCACTGAGTAAAAATGTTGAACATGAGAATTTGGTAATGTAATGTGATACGACTGGAGTGGGATGATTAATTCAAAATATTCACCCTTCAAGTCTAACATGAAGCATGAGCAAGTTAATTTTATGGGTAATAATTCTATACCTAAAAAATAACTCTTATAGCAATAGTTATAATCCAGGATGGAGGAATCATCCAAATTTTTCTTGGGCTGGACAAGGAAATCAAAGATCACAACCCCCTCTGGGTTTTTAGCAACTTTATAAGCAAGAAAAAAAAACAAATCTTGAGGAAATGTTAGCTAAATTCATTTTGGTGTCTGAAACTAGATTTTAGAACACCGAGACAACTTTGAAAAATTAGCAAGCATCGATTCAAGGAATTGAAAATCAGATTGGACAACTTGCTAAATTGGTTTCGGAAAAATAATATAGCTTACCTAGTAACACTAAAACTAACCCAAAGGAGCAAGTCCATGTAATCACTGTTCGAAGCGTGGAAGGGTTAGTAGAGCCTGAAAAGAAGTTGAATCTAGAAGCTATTGAGAAAAATAATTGGGTTGAGGAAAATAAAAAAGAGCATAAACTGGTGTTCAGAGAATATAAACCACGAATTCCATATCCAATGGTTGTGAAGAAAGACTGTATGAACGAACAATATGGTAAATTTCTTAAACTTTAGAAAAAAGTACATATTAACTTACCTTTTGTTGAAGTCCTTTCGTAGATACCAAAGTATACAAAAATTTTAAAGGAGTTGTTAACAAATAAAAAGGTAGTTAAACGACTTGTCAATCGTGGAGCTCAATGAGGATTGCTCGGCCATTCTCACAAATAAACTACCCACCAAGCTTTAAAATCTAAGGAGTTTTACTATTCCTTGTTTGGTTGGTAGCTTAAATGTAAAAAAAACATTAGCTGATTTGACTGCTAGTATAAATTTAATACCTTATAAATTGTTCAAACAACTTGGTCTTAGGGAACCAAAACCCACTAGGATGGGTATTTAATTAGTTAATAGATCAATTAAGTATTCTAGGGGTATTATTAAGGATGTACTTGTCAAAGTAGAAAAATTTATATTCCCTATTGATTTCGTTATATTGGACATGGATGAGGATATTGAGGTACCCATTATCTTAGGTCGACCCTTTTTAGCCTTTACTAGAACTATTATTGATATGGGTAATGGTGAACTTGTGCTGAGGGTAGGTGATGAAGAGGTTACTCTTTAAATACGTGAATTTGTGAGAGTTTCTAACGAGCGAAATAATACTTGATAAACCATAAAAGTAATATGTTTTAATCCAATGTTTAGTGTGTTTTTGGATGATTTATTATATAATTTAGTGAATTAGATGCTCCTAATCCTTTAATTTCATGTTTTATATTTAGGACACCATAGGAGAACAAAAGAAGCAAAAATCGGGCAAAAAACAGACAAAACAGGTTGATTTAAAGATCCACATGGCCAAGACCATTTCCACACGGGCTAAGCACACGCCCGTGTGAGCCACACGGGCTAGCCACAAGACCATGTGGCAACCCGTGTCGATATCGCTCCCTGTTTCCTAAATACACAGAAAAAGCCAATTTTTAGGGTTTCTGAGTATTCTAAAGTCTAGATAAACACACTAGAAGTAGACCTAAAGGAGACACATAGAGTAGAAAGCAGAAATTACTCGAAAAAATTCGTTGCAATCATCTCGGAAGCAGACCCACTTCAAGATTGAAGATCTCCTTCAAACTTCTCTCGAAGTTTATTTGGCTTTTTTTATGTCTTGTTGTTTTTCTAAATTTGAGATGTTTTCCTTTTACATTATGAACTAAACTTCCTAAATACCTAGGGAGGATGAAACCTACGATGGATCTTATTATTTAATTATCTGAATTACACGATAAATACTTATTCTTGTTCTTAATTATGAGTTCTTAATACTTGCCTTAATATTTTCAGGATATTAATCCAAGTTTGATGTGTTTATTCAATGGAGCAAAAGTCCTTGTTTAAGGGTAGATCTAGCATAATTTAGTAAAGCTGCATGCAATCCTAGAAATAGGATGAGATAAATCTGCCGGATTAGAGTCAAAACTAATAGGGGAATCCATAGATCGAGTTAATGCGGTGATAGGGGTTTTAATTAGGAAGAGATTTCAATTAATCAACCTAGAGTCAGTTTTTCTTAGTCTCAAAAGAGATATTAACATAATTTAGGGTTTTCTATTGATCAAATCAAGTGAATAAATCATTTGATTCAGAGTCGGAATAATAAGTGAAGTCTAGGTGGATTTTTTCCTGGGTATTGTCTCTCTTATTGGTTTTTTTAAGTATTTTCCTAATTCGTTCTCTGTCGTATTCATAGTTAATTAGTTAGATTAAAACAAATCCCTTTAATTATAGGCTAAATAATAGAAAGAAAGTTATTACTAGTACTTTTAGTCCTTATGGATACGATATTCTGGACTCACCATAACTATACTACCATTCGATAAGTGCGCTTACCTTCGTCGAAATATTAGTTAGTTTCGTGGCCCATTAAGTTTTTGGCGTCATTGTCGTGGACTAAAATATTAGGAACACTTAATTTTTATTACTTTATCCATTTTTTATTTTTATTTATTTTTATTTTTATTCTTACTTTAATTTACTAACTTTTTCTCTTATTTGCTTCAGGCAGGTTCTTGTAGTTTATGAATAGAAGAAACCCATCAGGACCGCTATTATTTGACAGTGAAATTGATAGCACAGCTCGCAGAAATCATAGAGAAATAAGGTGGAGTCTACAGTATATAGAGGAAGAGCATGAGGATGATACCAATATCACCAAAGATATGGCTGAAAATCGGAATAACCCGCTACCTCCTATGGTTGCCACTAATCATGTAAATCAGAATCCTGCTCCTCATACTATGTATGACTATGCCAAGCCTAATTTAGTGGGGGCTGAATCGAGTATTGTGAGACCTGCTATTGCTACAAATAACTTCGAACTAAAGCCGAACACCATTCAGATGATCCAACAGTTTATTCAGTTCGATGGTTTGCAAGATGAGAATCCAAAAACTCATTTGGCTAACTTTCTAGAGTACTGTGATACTTTCAAAATTAATGGCATTTCTGATGATGTCATTCGCCTTTGGTTATTTCCCTTTTCATTGAGGAATAAAGCTAAACAGTGGTTAAATTCTTTACCACAAGGTTCTATCACTACTTGTGACCAAATGACCGAAAAGTTTCTGTTGAAATACTTTCCACCGGCCAAGACGGCAAAGTTGAAGAATGATATCTCTTACTTTGTGCAAATGGACTTAGATACCCAATACGATGCATGAGAGAGGTATAAGGATTTATTAAGAAGGTGCACTTACCATGGGTTACTCTTATGGTTACAGGTTCGGACTTTATACAATGGTTTGAACCCCTCAACTAGACAGCTGATCGATGCAGCCACCGGTGGTACCCTAAATAACAAAACACCAAAGGAGGCTTATGAGTTAATTGAAGAGATGTCACTGAATAATTATGAATGGCAAGTCATAAGGACAAAGTTGACAAGAGCTGCTGGTGTTTTCAACCTCAACACGGTCACCATGTTATCAAACCAGGTAGAGCTCTTAAATAAAAAGATTAATGGTTTATATGTTTCTACACAGGTTCAACCGATGATACAGTGTGACACAAGTGGAGGAGGAATGAATAATCCAGAATGCCTAGCCTACGACCCTAGCACTACGAATGAACAAGTCAACTATATGGGCTACAATTCTAGACCTCAGAATAACCCCTATAGTAATACTTACAATGCAAGTTGGAAGAACCATCTCAACTTCTCTTAGGGTGGTCAAGGTAATCAGAGACCGCAACCTCCTCCAGGTTTTCAACAACCACCTTACCAGCATGAGAAGAAGCCAGACCTTAAGGAGATGCTAAAAAATTCATCTCAGTGTTAGAAACACGGTTCCAAAACACCAAAACAGCGCTTAAAAATTAACAAGTGTCGATTCAATAGCTCGAGAATCAAATAGGTCAGATTACTAAGCTAATCTCAGAAAGACCATAAGGTAGCCTACCTAGAAACACTGGGGCTAACCCAAGAGAGCAACTCCATGCGATTATTGTTCGATATGAAGAAGGGTTAGTTAAGTCCAAACCAGAACCAGGGCAAGAAAGCGTGGTAAGTAAAGATAAGGTGGATGAAAACCAGAGTAAACAAAAACTGGTGAGTAAAGAATATACACCTCATGTGCCATACCCCAATGCGACAAAGAAATACCACACAGAAGAACAATTCTGTAAATTTCTTAACTTTTTAAAAAATTGCATATTAACTTACCATTTATTAAAGCTCTTTCACAGATGCCCAACTCAGTTAAATTTTTAAAGAAGCTTCTGGCAAACAAACAAAAGTTAGATGATTCATCACATGTGGAATTAAATGCAGTTTGCTCAGCAATTCTACAAAACAAACTACCCAACAAGTTGAAAGATCCAGGGAGTTTTACTATTCCTTATTTAATTGGTAATTTAAATATTGATAATGCTTTGGCCGATTTAGGGGCGAGTATAAATGTCATGCCCTAAAAGATGTTTAAACAACTAGGTCTTGGGAAACCTAAACAAACTAGGATGAGTATTCAACTGGCAGACAAAACAATTAGATTTTCTAGGGGTATTGTTGAGGACGTACTCGTTAAGATTGATAAATTTATATTCACAGTCGACTTTGTTGTTCTAGACATGGATGAGGATAGTGACTTAGCTTTAATTCTAGGTCGGCCCTTTTTAACAACTGCTAGAGCTATCATAGATGTTGGTACAGGTGAACTAACGCTTCATCTCGGTGACGAAACAATCATTCTTCAAGCTCATGATTCGGTTAAGACATCGAGTGATGAATATGACTTTCTAAATCCTGACAATAAGACTAATCATGTGGTTCAACCCTCTTTGTAGTAAAACTTTTTGAGAAGCAAAAATGAGCCACGTTCTAATTCATGCGGCAACATTAGAACAGTTCATGAAGAACGAAGGCTTCAAATTGATGAACTAGACGAATGGCGGACACATGTCAAGAAGAAACCAAAAATACTCAATGTCGAATCAAAACAAAACCATGACGAGCATAAAGATGAGATGAACCAATTCAAGATTAGGGACCAGGTGTTATTAGATGAAACTGACCCTCGAATTTTAATTTCAGAGCTTAACGCAAACAAAGCAACTCCTTTGACAGTACTCAATGTCTTTCCATACGGTACAGCCGAGGTAACTCATTCTCATTTCGGCACTTTTAAGGTAAACAGTACTCGACTTAAACCTTATTTAAATAAAGGAATTGACAGCGCGGAAGAGGAGTCTTGACTCCGTGATCCAGCATGACCATGTGAATACGAGGTAAGTCGAGCTTAGACTTTAAATACGCACGTCTCAGGAGGCAACACGAGTACTAACATTTTTAATTTTCTTATTTTTTTAAAATCAACGAAACATTAAAATGCAGGTTTTTGACCAACACGGCTTGGACACTGGACATGCCCTAGGCCGTGTGACTTAACATGGGCACGATAACAAGTTACACGGTTGTGTGATATGGCCGTGTACCCCACACAGCCTGGACATAGAAGCGTGTCTTTGGCCGTGTGGATCTTGGGACTTAGTTTTTATATTTTTAAGGAAATCAACAGAGAGTTACACGACCATGTGACACGACCGTGTAACCCACACGGCTAGTACACACGGGCGTGTCTTTGGCGGTGTAAGCCCTGAAGCTTAAACTCCTAAAAATCGACAAAGACACAAGCTAAAAGAATCCACACAGGCATGCAATACAGCCATGTGGACCACACGATCTGTATACACGGGCGTGACCTAGGCCATGTGAAAACTGGAGCTTAATATTTTGAATTTAAATCAAGTCAGAGAGCTACATGGGCGAGGCACACGGCCATGTGTTCGGGCACACGGACGTGTAGGAGACCACACGGGTGTGGGAGAAACGAACAACATTGCACACGACCTGGACACACGAGTGTGTCCTAGGCCGTGTGAAGACTGGGCTTATTTTATTAATCGCACACGGGAACGATGGAGTAGACGAGAAGCCCAAGAAGCTTGGTTCGAGCAAGGGAAATGCCGAAGCCAAGAGGGCTAAGAGGAGCAAAAAGAAGCGAGTAAAGTGCTTCTTGTGTCGTGGTCCGCATGAGTTACGGAACTGTCCAAAGCAAGCCGTAGCTAAAGGAAAGGCAACGTCCGAGCATGGTGAGTCGTCGGAGGGGCTTTCACCCAAGGAAGAGGTGAGTTTGTCATCGAACTTAGAGGAAGAAGTTGCGATGAAAACAGTGAAGCTGGGACCAATGAGGCTCAAATCGAGTGAAGCGTTGGAGTTGGCCGAGTCATCAACAAGGCTTCCACCTATTGGAGAGGTGGGTGGTGCATCGCACTTCAGGAAAAAAGAAGTGATGCATGTGGGACAGTTGACCCGAGTATATAAAAAGGTACATTCCAAACACTCTAATAGTGTGTTGCATTCTAACTTGTTGACTTGGCGAGAACGTAGGGGCCCTTTCAAAGTTCTTGAGCAAGAAGGCCGAGAGACTGTGGGCAAAGTGAATCCAAGTGTTGTGAATCACGAGGATTCTGTTCGAGGGAAGTTAAAATGTGGGCAAGGGAGTGACATAACTCCTTGTCATCGAGATGTACAAATGAGTAGGGCAGCTCGAGTTAAGAAGCGACGGAAGTCAAGGCAGAAGTCCCAAAAGAAGGGAAGAGCCAAGGCAACGAGTGGGATCCGAGGCGAATCAAGTCAGTGCCATTCGAGAGTCGCAATGAGGACGTTGCGAGAATGGGTGGGGGAGAATGTCACGGGCCAGAGTTCAAAGCCCGTGACCATCGAACCAAATGCATTCGATGGAGGTCTGTTGCTTAGATAAGGGATCATTTGGCCCATGAGAGCTGGCCTGATTCAAGGAACTGTTAGAGAAGCCTATCAGATTGAAGCTTGGTTGGCCTGATAGCGAAGATATGGCAACTTAGGCAACTATGGTAATTAATATCTAAAGATAGAGGGAATCATATCTTGTAAAAATTAGATAGGATTTGATATGGCAATGTCTTGTAAATCCCTTAAATCATGGGATTGGTTAATCTCATCCGTCGATGTAAATGTATCTTGACCGTCGATTTTGGGGGAGCTCAAGTATAAATAGAGAGCCTCCCCCTCATTTATACGGAGACTCCATTCATTGTTTTATTATTCTTTGTGAATAAGAGAATAGAGAGCATTTACCCAAACACTTTGCGAGCGTCCCTTTCTGTTGTTCTTTATAAGCTTCTTTTGGCATAAGTTTGCTTCCGCTGTACGAGTTGGTGCCTTTGAGGAGTTCTTAAAGAATCCTCATTCGAGTAAAGGCTGACTTGGGAGAGTTTGGATGAGCAAATCGCCTAAAGTTGCACAGATTACGAGACGAAAGGTCTAGCCCCGTGTGGCCCAACATGGGCCTCACATGATCGTGTCACCCTTTTAACCCCCTCAAACCCTAATATTTTCTTTTCACTTTTTTCTTTTTTCCTTCCATCTTTTTCAACCCCTAGTGCCACTACACAAACTCCCAGTAATACTCTAGCTACCGTCTCCCCTTCTCACCTCGCCATCTCCTTTTCCTTCGTCTACCAACCCAAGACCCATCTGACCCACGTCGGCCTTCCCTCTCTTCTTCTTCCTCCAGTTTTCCTTTCCATAACCACAAACCCTCTCCTCCCTCTCCATTGCCATTTACCCTCACCCTCCCATCACACACGACCCACCCTCTGCCCCCTAGGTTCAGCACACCTTCACCAGCATCACATTCTCCAACCATCGCGCGTACCCTACAAACCCCTTTCCTTCCCCCGTTCATCTTCCCCCCTTTCTCATCTTTTTCCGACACCAACCACTACCGTCGGCCCGACCTGAACCACCACGCACCACTGCCGTCCACCTCTGACCACAACCATTATAGTTGGTTATTCTATTTATTTTATTTATATGATTTTATATTTAACTTATTTTATTTATTTATTAATTCTTTATATTTTTAACATTTTCTATTGATTATTATTTTGCTAATTTTAGTTTTGCATTTCATATTCATTATTTATGATCATTTTCTATTTCTTGTTTAGAACAACTTGGATTCGATATTTTTCTATATTGATTTTTGTTATAGGACTTTTTGATTTTCTTGTGGATTTAGTTAGTTCTTAATTGTGTTAGGTTTTATTTAATTTTTAAGTTGCATTAATATATCCCTTTTGGTCTAGTATGTTATTTCTTTTTACTATTATTTGGGCTGTTTTGTTTAGCAAGCTGTTAGTTTAGAATTAATTACTGCTAGTTTTTGCATGTTTGAGTATTAGTGCCTATAAGAATAGGTGTTATATCTTAGCCATTTTTGTTTTATCACACTAAAGCTATGTAAGACATATTTTCATCTCATTCCCATAGTCACTCATAGGATTTTCGATATTCAATTGGTTATATTGTCATTTCAATTTTACTGATATTGGAATATTCTGTCATTTTTAGGCACACTATGACGAATACATGAGGTAAATCTAAGGTCGCTGTCCCTGCTTCAAAAAAGTGGAAAGGCTCTAGTGGGACCTCCTCATCGAGCACATCTGTCGAGGTTCACCATCCTTATCTTCAATTTTCAGTGGGCCCTCAAGAGGATATGTGCCAGCTACTTCGACAGCGACCACTAGGCTTAGGTCATTGCTTTGATTAGGCCGCGTTAGAGCATGTCCGTTTGGTTGATGATGTGCATGCGATTATTGCCACGGCCTCGTGGGATAGGTTCTTCACCATTATTGAGCCCACTTACACGGAGCTCACCTTAGAGTTCGGTGCCACATTTTCGATCTAGCAGGTCATGCTAGTCCATGCCGAGCTAGGCACCATCACTTTTTGCCTCGGTGGTTGTGTGACATATGAGTGTCCTAGAGTTCAGTATTGCTTTGGGACTCTACACAGAGGAATTTATGAGCGTCAAGGACTTTCTTCAGCTTCATCGGCATATTCATCACTCACATTCGCGCTGTTGGACTGATCTAATGGGCTGCCTAACAAACTATGATGCGAGTCGCTCAAAGGCGACATCTCTCCCACCAGTCCTACGATACCTTCATTCTCTTCTACCTCATACGTTGGCAGGTCGGAAAGAGAGCACTGGAGTGGTTAGTACTTATGACACCCACTTCTTGTGGAGCATGGCTACCGGACATGTTTTTAATTTGGCGTACATCATAGTGTTCACCTATCACCATCAAACTGAGCGCGACAAGAAGGGCCCCATCTGTCTTAGCCCTTATGTAACTCCTCTCACTCGACACTTTGGTTTACTCGACACACCAGAGCGGTCCTTGGTACTTACCCTCGTCGGCCAGATATCCCGTTAGGGCATCTCAAGCATGATCCACATTAGGATGATCGAGTGGCGACGTGCAGTGGACCCCCTCAGTACAGACTATTTTAGTCTGACATTCAGCATGACCTAGAGGACTTTACTGATGATGTTCCTCCCTACCACGAGGATCCACCTCCACCACCACCTTCGAGTCACCGCCCTACTCATGCTGCTGCTACCCTTAATGACCTCTCAGAGCTATTTACTCGATTTGAGCAGTAGTATTTTTAGAGGTTCAACAACATCAATGCCACTCTACAGCAGATATGTCAGCACCTCCATATTTCCACTTCAGAATCAACGGCTCACAATGCTGACTTCTCTAACGATGAGGACCATTAAGTCCATTTATCTTTATGTTTATTTTTATTTTTATTTTTATCTTTCTCTTTATTTTTATTGTTCTTATTTTATTTATTTTGTTTGTAATGCCCCAAAAATCTCGAAACCCAAAAATCCTGAAATCTCGAACTTTCTTTGTTTTCAGTTTTGATAAAAATTGTGTTTTATGTTCCTAGCCATGTGATAATTATAGTAGGTCTTAATTAAGGTTTGAGTTCAAACCTAGGAATAAATGAAATTATAGTTTAATTATTAAAAGAATAAGGGTTGGCAAGTAGGTGGGCTTTTAAAAAAAATAGGGAAAAATAGAATCAAAAAGCCTTGAGGAAGAGTGGCTAAGTGACGCCACTTAGAGTGCAGGGAGGTGGCGTTAGTAGCTAGCAAGGAGGTTCAAGGTTCAAATCCTAGTTTTGTGTTTTAGAAGTTTAATTTTGGCCTTTTAGAAGGATGGAAGTGGCATGAAGATGGACTCTAAGGGGAGTGTTCAAAAGAGAAAATTAAGGAAAGGATCAAGGGGTTATCAGGGAGAAAAATGAGGAGATAAGAAGGGAGAAGTGGTGGAGCCGAATTGGGAATTAGGCATGGAAAATTCAGCTATAAGGGCTATAAATAGGGACCGAATATAGGGTTGCCAGGTTACTACCGAAATTCTTGTTCACCTTGTTGCCAGAAACCCCTATCTCTAAAAGCCGAAAACCCTTTTCTTTTCAAGATCCAAAAAATAGAAAACCCTTTTATTTTTCTTTCTTTTCTTCCTGCTGATTTCTATTCTTCTCTACACAATTTTCTTTGTTTCACTTAGCTGATTTCTTCTTCTACTCTTCTTCTTTAATCTGTACCAAATAAACCTTATTCACCATACTAAGTTTGAAAAGCTGAAAAGCCGAATCTTCCAAGGGTCGAATACTCTTTGACCGAATCTAATGGAATTAGTATCGGATCTCAGATCTTAGCTCTCTACTGAATTGCTCTTTAGGTGTTTGTGGTTTTGATCTAGGAGTTGATCGTGGTTAGTGATTTTAAGAAAGGGTTGATCGTGCAAGGTAAGGTTAATGTGAGGATTCGGTTTTAGTAAGGATATGTATTAAGCATGTGATTAATGGAATGGTGATATCATTTGTAGGTTTGGACTAAGGGAATCGCAGCACACTTGCTTACCAGGTGTGTACATACACTGCACACACCCCATGAATCGGCAAAAGCCGAAATGCCGAAATGCGAAAAAGTCGAAATGCCGAAAAGCTGAAAGTTTGGCTACGGTAGTCTTGCGAGTGCGCGAACACTCATAAAGGGGAGACTAATAGGTTTCCTGAGACCCACGGGCGATTCTGTGGACTTGGGTTGTGATTTGGCCATACGGGCCAGAATGGGCTAAATGGGCTCGATGGGCTATTGGGCCCATAATAGGAAAAAATTGAATATTGATGCTATGTGATAGGAATTTTTATGTGAGCATGAATATGAATGTGACTGGGTCTAACGGGCCATATAAATGTGATTTGGGCCTAATGGGTCATATATAAGTGATTTGGGCCTAATGGGCCATATAAATATGATTGGGCTTAATGTGTAACACCCCGAACCCGAGACCGACACCGGAGTCGAACACGAGGTGTTAACAGACTTTAAACCCCTTATAAAAAATATTTCCCAGACACTGCCAATCTGCGTACCAGTCGGTTTAAAAATCATATCTTGAGTTTCACAACTCGAAAATCAGTTTCGTGATTTTTCCCTGAAACTAGACTCATATTCCGATCTACATATTTTTTTCTAGAATTTTTGGTCGGGCCAATTAGTACAGTTTATTAGTCAAATCCTCCCATGTTACAGGGATCAACTACTCTGACCTTTGTGCATTACGACTTAGATATCTCCTTGTACAGGGCTCCAATACTGATGCCGTTTGTTTCTATAGAAACTAGACTCAGAGAGTAATCTATAAATATATGGTATGACTCCTAATTATCTCTGGTTAATTTATAATGAATTTCCAAAGTCGGAACAGGGAATCCAGAAACTGCTCTGGCCCTGTCTCACGAGAACCTGAATATCTCTTAACATACTGTCCGTATGATTGTTTCGTTACTTTCCTATGAAAGTAGATTCATCAAGGTTTGTTTACATAATTTATTCACTATTTAATTTCATTCCTACTATTTTTAGTGATTTTCCAAATCTACATCACTGCTGCTGTCAGCATCTGCCTTTAAGGTAGACTTTACCTATTTCATGGTTTCCATGATTCAACTAGCCCTTTTTGCATAAATAGCACAATTTATGAAAGTGATTAACCATCCCCGTGGCCAATCCTTGTCAAGCATATCCACACCAAATGATTATAACATTATACTCAAACACATATAAGCCATTTTCGCATGGCTATCCAAAATTTATACAAGTCCAAAGGGTCCACGACCCACAACAAACGGGTAGTCCTATACATGCCATTTCGAAGTTCAACCAAAATTGTACCAAAAGGGGGGGCTTTGATAGTGTGGGCGACTTTGACTTCAAGATCCCGAGTCCGATAGCTGGAGAACCAAATCTATAAAACAGAGGAGCAATGAAACGGAGTAAGCAATTTATGCTTAGTAAGTTTTGAGCAAGGAATTCCAGCACAACAAAAGTATAGCATTCATATAGCTAAACGGATAATTTCATATGCACAAATTTACGATATCGTACTTGCTTCACATTATCAACCCTTATGTACATACACAAAAGATCAACTCAGCCAAAGGCCGGTAGCTCGTTTATCAACTGAGCGAATACTTATTTGTAAGGGCTCAACTAAATTCAAGCACATACGAAACATACCTCAATGTTGGGATGTTTCGAGAGTATTAACTGGAATTTTACAGCAAGCTCATTCATTCCCAAATCACGTACCTTCGGAATTTAACCGGATATAGCTCCTCGTTCAAATGCCTTCGGGACATAGCCCGGTTATAGTAATTCGCACAAATGCCTTCGGGACTTAACCCGGATTTAGTAACTCGCACAAATGCCTTCGGGCTTAGCCCGGAATTAGTATCTCGCACAAATGCCTTCGGGCTTAGCCCGGAATTAGTATCTCGCACAAATGCCTTCGGATCTTAGTCCGGATATTGTCACTTAGCACAAGCCTTCGGGACTTAGCCCGGACATCATTCAAATAACCATGCACATTTAACAATAAATCATGGCCCATTCGTATTTCATTTTCGTTAGCAAAACTCAAACACAAGACATTTATCATTCTTGCAAATTCGGCTCAATAGCCACACAAAGAGCATGATTTTAATTTGCTTAAAACATGATCTAATCACATCATAATTTAAGCTCTCTTACTCAAGAACTTACCTCGGGTGTTGTCGAACGATTCCGATAGCTATTCGACCACTTTTTCCTTCCCTTTATCGGATTTAGTTCCCCTTTGCTCTTGAGCTTAATTAAACAAATAAATTGATTTAATCATTTGAGCATCGAAAAGAGGAACACAAGGCACTTAGCCCATATTTATACATTAGGCATTAAAGTCACATATGTACGGAATCATGAATCAAACTCAACATTTTAGCTAATTTTTCCCCCTTGGCCGAATATGCATGTCTATTTTGGGGCCGATTTCAACACTTAATACATTCTACAAGTATGGTCACTTGTTTTGACTAAACACCCTTTTGTTTCAAGTTCAAAACTTGGCTAATACACACATATACACACTAGTAAAGCATCCTCTCCCTTTCCATCAATTTAACACATGCATTGCTCATTAACATGCAAAAGTTATATTCGGCCTTAGCACACAACTTGCTAGCCGATTCTTCTCCATTTAGCAACCAATGCACATATGTGCTCACTCAAAAATGCTAAAAAGAAGGTTCAAGAATCATCAAGCCACCATCACATGCATCATTAACAAGCTTCATATTTAGCATGCAATGGCATTAACACAAACTCCACCTAGGCCGAATCTTAACTCATCCTCATGCCTCATCACCACAACATCAAACATCAACCAAGAATGATGCATCCATGGCCGAGTGTCATTTCCATCACATAGCAAGATTTAGACAATGGGCTAGGTAGAACTCAAGCTAACAACTAAAACATGCATGCATCTCATGGAACATCATCAAACATACCTTAGCCTAGCTACATGCATGGCCGAACCTCTTCAACCTTTCTTCTTCCTTCCTCCTTAAAATTTTTGGCCAAGGATGAACCAAAGGATGAGCATTTTTTTTTCTTTGTTTTTTTCTTTCTAGTTTCGGCTAAATGAAGATGAGAAAGGATGAACAAAAATTTTCTCCTTTCTTTTCTTTAGCTCACGGCAATGGGGGGGAAACAACTACACACATTTTTTTTTTGTATTCATCATACTCCTTTTCATTATTTTATGCCCATGCCCCTTATTTTATTTTTTTCCTACATACCTCACTAGGCCAACATGTTCCCAACATGTTTCCACCCATAGCATGGCCAACCACTAGCTCAAATTTTGGGTAATTTGACATGAAAACCCATCATTTTCACAACATGCATTAATAGACCATTTTAAATTAGCCTATCATATTTTCACCATGTCTCATATCAATCCCTATTTAATAATTTCTCATGCAATTGGCAAAATTGGAGAATGAAACTTCCACATACTCATGTACACACATAATAAGCATAGAATATGGAAATCAATTATTTTTATGACTCGGTTTTGTGGTCCCGAAACCACTTCCCGACTAGGGTCAATTTTGGGCTGTCACAACTCTCCCCCACTTAAGAAATTTTCGTCCCCGAAAATCTTACCGGTAAATAGGTTTGGGTATCGTTCTTTCATCGAGCTCTCGGTTTCCCAAGTAGCTTCCTCGATCCCGTGTTTGAGCCATAACACCTTCACTAACGGAACCCTTTTGTTTCGCAACTCCTTCACTTCACGAGCTAGGATATGCATCGGCTCTTCTTCATAACTCATATCGGCTTGAATTTCAACCTCTGATGGGCTAATTATGTGCGATGGATCAGATCGATAGCGTCGAAGCATCGAAACATGAAAGACGTCGTGAATCTTTTCAAGCTCAGGGGGCAAAATCAATCTATACGCAACCGGACCAACTCGTTCGGAGATTTCGTACGGCCCAATGAATCTCGGGCTCAACTTGCCCTTACGGCCAAACCTGAGTACCTTTTTCCAAGGCGAAACTTTAAGGAACACTTTATCTCCCACCTGATATTCAATGTCCTTTCGTTTCAAATCCGCATACGATTTTTGACGATCTGTGGCTGCTTTCAGACTTTCACGGATTACCTTTACTTTCTGTTCAGCATCCTTAATCAAATCAACTCCGAAAATTTTACTTTCACCGAGCTCGGTCCAAAACAACGGTGTACGGCATTTACGACCGTACAAAGCCTCGTAAGGTGCCATCTTAATACTTGATTGAAAACTATTATTGTAAGCGAATTCAATCAAAGGTAAATACCGTTCCCATGAACCACTGAACTCGAGGATGCAACATCTCAACATATCCTCAAGTATCTGAATTATCCGCTCAGATTGACCATCGGTTTGGGGATGAAAAGCAGTGCTAAAATGCAGCTTGGTACCCAAAGCTTCTTGCAATTTCCTCCAAAATCGCGAGGTGAATCTCGGATCTCTATCCGACACGATAGAAATAGGTACCCCGTGTAATGTCACAATCTGAGAAACGTACAATTCAACTAGTCTATCCAATGAAAAATCCATACACACGGGGATAAAGTGAGCCGACTTAGTCAGTCTATCAACAACAACCCAAATCTCATCCTTCTTACTTGTTGACAATGGCAGTCCGGACACAAAGTCCATTGTGACTCGATCCCATTTCCACTCGGGTATCATGATCGGCTGAAGTAATCCTGAAGGCACTTGATGTTCCGCTTTCACTTGTTGACATATTAAACATCTCGAAACAAAGTCAGAGATGTCTCGTTTCATACCATGCCACCAAAACCAACGTTTCAAATCGTTGTACATTTCCGTACTCCCCGGGTGACTTGACATTCGGCTACAATGGGCTTCGTTCAGAATCATCGAAATGAGTTTCGAACTCCTTGGAATACACAAACGACTTCTGAACCTCAAACAATCATCATCATCAATTTGAAACTCCGATTCCTTGTTCGGAGCACACTCAGCCCGTTTTGCAACCAATTCATCATCAACTTTCTGGGCTTCACGAATTTGATGAATCAATAATGGTTTGGCTTTTAATTCAGCTATTAACACATTGTCAGGTAGAACAGACAAGTGCACATTCATCGCTCGTAAAGCAAACAATGATTTCCGGCTTAAGGCGTCCGCAACCATATTAGCCTTTCCCGGGTGGTAATCAATGACAAGCTCGTAATCTTTCAACAACTCAAGCCAACGTCTTTGTCGCAGATTTAAGTCTCTTTGAGTCATCAAATTTTTGAGACTTTTGTGATCTGAAAATACATGGCACTTCTCACCAAATAAGTAATGCCGCCATATTTTTAAAGCAAATACGATGGCAGCTAGTTCAAGATCATGGGTCGGATAATTTTTCTCATGTGGCTTTAATTGTCTCGACGCATAGGCCACCACTCGACCTTCTTGCATCAATACGCAACCCAACCCAAGTAGGGATGCGTCACTATAAATGACAAACTCTTTGCCTGATTCGGGATGCACTAAAATTGGAGCTTCAGTCAAATAAGTTTTTAGTTGATCAAAACTTTTCTGACATTTCTCCGTCCATTCGAACTTAACATCCTTTTGAAGTAGCTTCGTCATTGGTGTGGCTATCATCGAGAAACCTTTGACAAATCGTCGGTAATAACCGGTGAGTCCCAGGAAGCTCCGAACTTCGGTAATATTTCTTGGAGGCTTCCAGTTAAGTATGGCTGAAATTTTGCTCGGGTCAGCTCGAATACCCGATGCGGATACCACATGACCCAAGAAGCTAACCTCTCTTAACCAGAACTCACACTTACTGAACTTAGCATATAACTGCTTATCCCGCAAAATTTGCAACACTAGCCTCAGATGCTCAGCATGTTCGGTCTCATCTCTTGAATAGACCAAGATGTCATCAATGAACACAACTACGAACCGATCCAAATATGGTCTGAAGATCCGATTCATCAAATCCATAAATACCGCAGGGGCATTTGTGAGCCCAAACGGCATCACTAAGAACTCGTAGTGACCATATCCCGTTCTGAAAGCAGTTTTGGGTATGTCCGAATCTCGAATTCGCAACTGATAATAGCCCGATCTCAAATCTATTTTTGAGAACATTGAGGCTCCCTTCAGTTGGTCGAACAAATCATCGATACGCGGTAACGGATATTTGTTCTTTATCGTCACTTTATTCAGTTGACGATAGTCAATGCACAACCTCATGGTTCCGTCCTTCTTTTTCACGAACAATACTGGTGCACCCCAAGGTGAGAAACTTGGTCGAGCAAAACCTCTATCCGTCAATTCTTGCAATTGAGCTTTCCACTCTTTTAACTCGGTTGGTGCTATACGATACGGAGCTATCGAAATCGGCATAGTCCCAGGTACAAGCTCAATACCAAACTCTACCTCCCGAACAGGTGGTAAACCCGGTAATCCTTCAGGAAAAACATCCGGGTATTCACAAACCACCGGCACAGATTCGGGTTTCTTGTCTAATTCTTTGTCATCCAGTACATACGCAAGGTATGCTTCGCACCCTTTTCTTACATATTTCTGGGCCAACATTGCTGATATTACAGCTGGCATCCCCTCCAAGTCCGTAGACTCAACTCGGATTACTTCGTTATTTGCGCACCTCAAATCAATAGTCTTGCTTTTGCAATTCACAACCGCATCATGCGCGGTCAACCAATCCAAACCAAGAATAAAATCAAATACATCAAACGGAAAAAGCATCAAGTCCGCCGGAAAACAGGAACCTCGAATTTCTAGGGGACATTTCTTACACACTTTGTCGACAAGCACGTAACGACCCAAGGGATTTGACACCCGAATTACGAACTCAGTAGACTCAATAGGTAAAGTCTTACTGGATGCTAAGGTTTCACATATGTAAGAATGAGTAGAACCGGGGTCAATCAAAGCAATTACATTAGTATCAAAGAGAGTAAAAGTACCGGTAATAACATCAGGCGAAGAAGCATCCTCGCGGGCACGTATAGCATAAGCTCTAGCAGGCGCACGAGCCTCGGATCTAGTCGTAGCATCTCTAGATCCTCTCTGACCACCACTAGCATTGCCCGTATTTCCAGATGGTCTACCTCGAGCAGTGGTAGCACCCGGTTTCCCACTCTGATTTTCATTCTGTTCAAACAACCTCAGGCAATCTTTAATGAAGTGGTCAACTGATCCGCACTTGTAACAGGAGCGGTCAGGGAATCTACAACTCCCCGAATGCCATTTACCGCAATATCGACATTTCGTTCTATCTCGACGTTCATTCCCAACACTGGCGACCAAAGTGCCTCGTGTACCCACAGGGGGTCGATCACGATCTCGTCTAAAAAGGCCCGAAGTGCCTCTAAACTGACCCGCATCATCTCGAAATTTCTTCGATGCCTGTTGAAGAGACTTTCCCGAAGATCTTTTACGAAACTCTCCAGTTCCCACATCAACTTTTTGTTTTTCTTTTCTAAGCTCTTCGGCTTTACAAGCTCGCTCGACCAGTACTACGAACTCTCGTATTTCAAGAACGCCAACGAACATTTTTATATCTTCATTCAGCCCATCCTCGAAGCGTTTACACATGATAGCCTCGGACGAAACACATTCCCGAGCGTATCTACTAAGTCTAACAAATTTTCGCTCGTAATCAGTAACTGACATGGAACCTTGCTTAAGCTCAAGAAATTCCTTCCGTTTTTGATCAACAAATCTCTGACTGATATACTTTTTCCAAAACTCAGTTTGGAAAAACTCCCAAGTTACTTGCTCTCGGGGCACAACAGAAGTCAGAGTACTCCACCAATAATAGGCAGAATCACGTAGCAAGGAGATAGTACACTTTAGGCATTCATCGGGTGTACAAGATAGCTCATCGAGTACCCGGATAGTGTTGTCCAACCAAAATTCAGCTTGCTCGGCATCGTCGCTATCCGTAGCTTTAAATTCAGTAGCCCCATGTTTTCGGATTCTGTCAACTGGGGGCTTATTTGACCTTATTTGGTCAGTTACCGGAGGTATTGTAGGTGCGGGGGTGGTATTAGTTGGGAATGGAGGTTGTGGGACAGGCGTATTAGTTCGAATGTATTGGTTGAACCAATCATTCATCACGCTATAGAAAGCTTGTCTAGCTTCATCATTCGGGTTACTAGCATTAGGTTGAGAGTCCGCCGGCGCTGTCCCTTGTGCGGGAGCAGGCGCTACACTCTCAAGATCATCAGCTACCTCTCGGTTGGGATCGGGATCCATTACTATAAATAAACACATTTACAATTGTCAGAAATCACCACACTATCAAGTAATCACATAAAATGGCATGTATAGCTAGACCCAACGCATTACGGTAGTCCTAGAATCGACTAAACCGTAGCTCTGATACCAATCAAATGTAACACCCCGAACCCGAGACCGACACCGGAGTCGAACACGAGGTGTTAACAGACTTTAAACCCCTTATAAAAAATATTTCCCAGACACTACCAATCCGCGTACTAGTCGCTTTAAAAATCATATCTTGAGTTTCATAACTCGAAAATCAGTTTCGTGATTTTTCCGTGAAACTAGACTCATATGCCCATCTACATATTTTTTTCTAGAATTTTTGGTCAAGCCAATTAGTACAGTTTATTAGTCAAAGTCTCCCATGTTACAGGGATCGACTACCCTGACCTTTGCGCATTACGACCTGGATATCTCCTTGTACAGGGATCCAATACTGATGCCGTTTGTTTCTATAGAAACTAGACTCAGAGAGGAATCTATACATATATGGTATGACTCCTAATTATCTCTGGTTAATTTATAATGAATTTCCAAAGTCGGAATAGGAAATCCAGAAACCGTTCTAGCCCTGTCTCACGAGAACCTGAATATCTCTTAACATACTGTCTGTATGATTGTTTCGTTACTTTCCTATGAAAGTAGATTCATCAAGGTTTGTTTACATAATTTATTCACTATTTAATTCTATTCCTACTATTTTTAGTGATTTTCCAAATCTACATCACTGCTGCTGTCAGCATCTGCCTTTAAGGTAGACTTTACCTATTTCATGGTTTCCATGATTCAACTAGCCCTTTTTGCATAAATAGCACAATTTATGAAAGTGATTAACCATCCCCGTGGCCAATCCTTGTCAAGCATATCCACACCAAATGATTATAACATTATACTCAAACACATATAAGCCATTTTCGCATGGCTATCCAAAATTTATACAAGTCCAAAGGGTCCACGACCCACAACAAACGGGTAGTCCTATACATGCCATTTCGAAGTTCAACCAAAATTGTACCAAAAGGGGGGCTTTGATAGTGTGGGCGACTTTGACTTCAAGATCCCGAGTCCGATAGCTGGAGAACCAAATCTATAAAACAGAGGAGCAATGAAACGGAGTAAGCAATTTATGCTTAGTAAGTTTTGAGCAAGGAATTCCAGCACAACAAAAGTATAGCATTCATATAGCTAAACGGATAATTTCATATGCACAAATTTACGATATCGTACTTGCTTCACATTATCAACCCTTATGTACATTCACAAAAGATCAACTCAGCCAAAGGCCGGTAGCTCGTTTATCAACTGAGCGAATACTTATTTGTAAGGGCTCAACTAAATTCAAGCACATACGAAACATACCTCAATGTTGGGATGTTTCGAGAGTATTAACTGGAATTTTACAGCAAGTTCATTCATTCCCAAATCACGTACCTTCGGAATTTAACCGGATATAGCTCCTCGTTCAAATGCCTTCGGGACATAGCCCGGTTATAGTAATTCGCACAAATGCCTTCGGGACTTAACCCGGATTTAGTAACTCGCACAAATGCCTTCGGGCTTAGCCCAGAATTAGTATCTCGCACAAATGCCTTCGGGCTTAGCCCGGAATTAGTATCTCGCACAAATGCCTTCGGATCTTAGTCCGGATATTGTCACTTAGCACAAGCCTTCGGGACTTAGCCCGGACATCATTCAAATAACCACGCACATTTAACAATAAATCATGGCCCATTCGTATTTCATTTTCGTTAGCAAAACTCAAACACAAGACATTTATCATTCTTGCAAATTCGGCTCAATAGCCACACAAAGAGCATGATTTTAATTTGCTTAAAACATGATCTAATCACATCATAATTTAAGCTCTCTTACTCAAGAACTTACCTCGGGTGTTGTCGAACGATTCCGATAGCTATTCGACCACTTTTTCCTTCCCTTTATCGGATTTAGTTCCCCTTTGCTCTTGAGCTTAATTAAACAAATAAATTGATTTAATCATTTGAGCATCGAAAAGAGGAACACAAGGCACTTAGCCCATATTTATACATTAGGCATTAAAGTCACATATGTACGGAATCATGAATCAAACTCAACATTTTAGCTAATTTTTCCCCCTTGGCCGAATATGCATGTCTATTTTGGGGCCGATTTCAACACTTAATACATTCTACAAGTATGGTCACTTGTATTGACTAAACACCCTTTTGTTTCAAGTTCAAAACTTGGCTAATACACACATATACACACTAGTAAAGCATCCTCTCCCTTTCCATCAATTTAACACATGCATTGCTCATTAACATGCAAAAGTTATATTCGGCCTTAGCACACAACTTGCTAGCCGATTCTTCTCCATTTAGCAACCAATGCACATATGTGCTCACTCAAAAATGCTAAAAAGAAGGTTCAAGAATCATCAAGCCACCATCACATGCATCATTAACAAGCTTCATATTTAGCATGCAATGGCATTAAAACAAACTCCACCTAGGCCGAATCTTAACTCATCCTCATGCCTCATCACCACAACATCAAACATCAACCAAGAATGATGCATCCATGGCCGAGTGTCATTTCCATCACATAGCAAGATTTAGACCATGGGCTAGGTAGAACTCAAGCTAACAACTAAAACATGCATGCATCTCATGGAACATCATCAAACATACCTTAGCCTAGCTACATGCATGGCCGAACCTCTTCAACCTTTCTTCTTCCTTCCTCCTTAAAATTTTTGGCCAAGGATGAACCAAAAGATGAGCATTTTTTTTTCTTTGTTTTTTTCTTTCTAGTTTCGGCTAAATGAAGATGAGAAAGGATGAACAAAAATTTTCTCCTTTCTTTTCTTTAGCTCACGGCAATGGGGGGGAAAACAACTACACACATTTTTTTTTTGTATTCATCATACTCCTTTTCATTATTTTATGCCCATGCCCCTTATTTTATTTTTTTCCTACATACCTCACTAGGCCAACATGTTCCCAACATGTTTCCACCCATAGCATGGCCAACCACTAGCTCAAATTTTGGGTAATTTGACATGCAAACCCATCATTTTCACAACATGCATTAATAGACCATTTTAAATTAGCCTATCATATTTTCACCATGTCTCATATCAATCCCTATTTAATAATTTCTCATGCAATTGGCAAAATTGGAGAATGAAACTTCCACATACTCATGTACACACATAATAAGCATAGAATATGGAAATCAATTATTTTTATGACTCAGTTTTGTGGTCCCGAAACCACTTCCCGACTAGGGTCAATTTTGGGCTGTCACATAATGGGCCAGATACAGGTATGTGAATTTGTTTGGGTGTTGTAAGGGGTTTCTACATAAGACTTAATTAATATATTGCGACCATGGACAAGTCAAAGGGTTTAGGTGTGGCAACGGGTATATGCATGTCTAGGATTGGATCTAGGGAGAGTATGGTACTTAAGCGGTCTTAATGACTCACCTCCTCTTCTCTGGAATCCTACTTGGTGTATAGTGTTCGTTCATCTTAGCTCACGGGACTTGTTAACGGGCCATGGTAAGTGAAAACCGTAATTATGGGAAAATTATCGAAATGCCCCTAAGGGAGAAAATGACCAAAATACCCCTAGGTGTAGAATGTAAGTTTTATGGATGTGACATGCATACATATGATATTCTACTTAGGTTGCATATGGGTGGGAATTATGGGATGGAGGAAGTATATGAGGATCGCATGGTTGCTTGACAATCGTAGATTCACCGACGGCTTTTAAAGCCTAATATGTAAATGAAGGTAGTTCCGCAACCGGGCTACCATGGTGTGTGGAATAGGTGGGTCAATATTCATATCCCCACATGGTGTGATGGGGGGCGGAGCTGGTGTGTAGCGGATGGATAATTTGGATGGGATTGCATTGCATGATTAATGAATGATGTTTTTTTTCGAATGCTTTTTTTTGCCGAGGGTTGTACACACTGAGTTTGCGAAAACTCACCCCCCTCTTTTATTTTATTTTCAGGTGATGCTCAGTAGAAGGTTAGATGTTTGGAGGGACTCTGGGTGACCGGCTAGCAAGATAATTCGAACTTGATTTTTTTTAAGCATTTAAGTTTTTATTTCTTTTTAAGTATGTTCAGACCAGATTGTAATAAGGTTTTCATTATGTTATTATTACTTGAATTATTATTATTATTTTCATTATAATTATGAGAAGTTGAACATGGATTTCTTAAATTATAGTATGTTTTCTACGTTTCCGCAACTAAGTTTTTTTTTTAAAAAAATCAAATGTTTTAAACAAGGCTTTCGTAACTGAAAGGTTTTTTTTTAGTTAATTAGGGTTTCTTTTATTTTAAGAAGGGTTTTCAATGAAAATATAGTTTTCGCTAAAACACTTCAATGTGACACGCCAGATTTGGCCATAACGTCTGGGCCAGGTTTGGGGTGTTACATTTAGTGGTATCAGAGCCCAGGTTGCAAAACTCGGGCTGTGAATTGGGCCTTGTTACATGGTTTTTTTGTGTCTTAAAAAATATTTTTTGAATCACAATGTTTTGGAAAAATAGAAGTCTTGCTAAGTGGCACACCGAGTCTCCGACATCGAACCAAGTAAGTATTCTTATTCTTAAGCCTGTTTAAATTGTTATACAGTAGATAGTTAGAGGGATACTTTAGATGATTATGTTAGAATGGAACTGAAGCCCGTAGGATCCTGAAACTGTAGAGGATTTTTGAAAACAATCTGCTCTTAAATTACTTCCATAAAACATCGAGTTAATTATTAAACTAACTAAAACTTCATAAAATTTTTAATCCAGATAATACACGAATCGATGATGAGTGCTAGAAAAGGTGCAAGGGGCCATGGCCGACTCCGCGAAAGTGTTAGGGCTGAATCGTCGGCATCAGAACATATGACCGATGTTGGAGTAGAAGAGGTTTTGGCCTCACCTGTGGCTGGGAATGGACAATATGATCGGGCCGCGGGAGACGATGCATTGTCGCAGGCAATGCTGAGAATTTTGGAAAGGGTCTCTGGGCCCAATAATGGCAACGAAAATCAGGGGTCCATTCCGAAGTGACTTCGATCGAACAGGGCTGAGATCTTTAAAGGCATGGCTGGTGTGGCTCCTAACATGGCTGAATATTGGTTGGAGGCCACTGAAAGAATAATGGAGGATGTGGACTGCTCACCGGAACACAAGCTGAAAGGAGTTGTGTCACTATTAAAGGAAGAAGCCTACCAGCGGTGGTTAACAGTGAAAGAGGGCACCCAACCGGAGCGGGTCACTTGGGAGTTCTTCAAAGCTACTTTCCAAGGGAAGTATGTGGGTGCAAGCTATGTGGATGCTAGAAGGAAGGAGTTCCTGAACCTGACCCAAGGAAACAAATCGGTGGTGGAGTATGAGGCCGAGTTTCTATGCCTTAGTAGGTATGCAAGAATAATGGTGGCAACGGAGTATGAGCGTTGCGTTAGGTTTGAAGATGGACTTAGAGATAGTCTCAGGGTACTGATAGCTCTACAAAGGGAGCGAGTTTTCTCAGAGTTGGTGGAGAAGGCAAAGATAGTGGAGGAGTTAAAGCGTACTGAGCGCTTAAATCGAGAAAGAGAAAGGGGTAAGAGTAAAAGGGAGGCTGAGTCTCCTGGTGTTGGACAGGTGCCTAGGGCTAGGGCCAGAGTTAATGGGCCAGATAGATCAGGGCCCCCTGCTGTTAATCCAGGGGTGCCACTTTGTGCTGATTGTGGGAAATGTCATGTAGGCGAGTGTTGGAAGAGGATAGGAGCTTGTCTAGCTTGTGGATCTATGGAGCATAGGATCAGGAATTGCCCTAGAATGTCAACTTAGGTGCCAGTCGTGGACCGAAGTAGTGTACAGCCACCGACGGGTGGTCAGCTACCGCCGAGAGGCCGTGATCAGGCCAGAGGTGGAAACGGTTTGGGTCGTAGAGCACCAGGCAGAGGTGCTGATCATGCTGAGGCGAGCCAGCCAGCTTTGGTCTATGCAGCAGGTCGTCAAGAGGATGGAGACGCTCCAGAGGCGAATAATGGTACATACTTACCCATAGTGTGCCATTTACCTAAGTTGGAATTAGAGTGTGCAGCGGAAGTGTGGTGTGGTAGTCTGTGTTAGTAGTTAAATTTTGAGGACGAAATTTCCTTTAAAGGGTAGAGTTGTAACGCCCCAAAAATTCTGAAACCCAAAATCCCGAAATCTTGAACTTTCTTTGTTTTTGGTTTTGATAAAAATTATGTTTTATGTTCCTAGCCATGTGATAATTATAGTAGGTCTTAATTAAGGTTTTAGTTCGAAACTAGGAATAAATGAAATTATAGTTTAATTATTTAAAGAATCAGGGTTGGCAAGTAGGTGGGCTTTTAAATAAAAATAAGGGAAAAATAGCATCAAAAAGCCTTGTGGAAGAGTGGCTAAGTGACACCACTTAGAGGGCAGAGAGGTGGCGTTAGTAGCTAGCAAGGAGGTCCAAGGTTCGAATCCTAGTTTTGTGTTTTAGAAGTTTAATTTTGGCCTTCTAGAAGGATGGAAGTGGCGTGAAGATGGAGTCTAAGGGGAGTGTTCAGAAGAGAAAATTAAGGAAAGGATCAAGGGGTTATTAGGGAGAAAAATGAGAAGATGAGAAGGGAGAAGTGATGGAGCCGAATTAGGAATTGGGCATGGAAAATTCAGCTATAAGGGCTGTAAATAGGGGCCGAATACAGGGTTGCCAGGCTACTGTCGAAATTCTTCTTCACCTTGTTGCCAAAAACCCCTTTCTCCAAAAGTCGAAAACCCTTTTCTTTTCAAGATCCAAAAAGCCGAAAACCCTTTTGTTTTTTTTTCTTCCTGTCGATTTCTATTATTCTCTACACAATTTTCTTTGTTTCACATTGTCGATTTCTTCTTCTACTCTTCTTCTTTAATCTGTACCAAATAAACCTTATTCACCATACTAAGTTTGAAAAGCTAAAAAGCTGAATATTTCAAGGGCCGAATACTCTTTGACCTAATCTAGTGGAATTAGTATTGGATCTCGGATCTTAGCTCCCTAATAAATTGCTCTTTAGGTGTTTACAGTTTTGACCTAGGAGTTGATCGTGGTTAGTAATTTAAGAAAAGGTTGATCGCGCAAAGTAAGGTTAATGTTAGGTTTCGGTTTTAGTAAGGATATGTATTAAGCATGCGATTAATGGAAGGGTGATATCGTTAGTAGGTTTGGACTAAGGGAATCGCAGCACGCTTGCTTACCAGGTGTGTACATACACTGCACACACACTATGAATCGGCAAAAGCCAAAATGCCGAAAAGTCGAAATGTCGAAAAGCCGAAAGTTTTGCTACGGTAGTCTTGCGAGTGCGTGAACACTCGTAAGGGGGAGACTAAGGTTGCCTGAGACCCACGGGCGATTCTGTGGACTTGGGTTGTGATTTGGCCATACAGGCCAGAATGGGCTAAATAGGCCTGATGGGCTGTTGGGCCTATAATAGGCAAAAATTGAATATTTATGCTATGTGATAGGAATTTTTATGTGAGCATGAATATGAATGTGACTGGGCCTAACGGGCCATATAAATGTGATTTGGGCCTAATGGGCCATATATAGGTGATTTGGGCCTAATGGGCCATATGAATATGATTGGGCTTAATGGGCCAGATATAGGTATGTGAATTTGTTTGCGCGTTGTAAGGGGTTTTGGGCCAAGTATATGATAACTACATAAGACTTAATTAATATATTGCGACCGTGGACAAGTCAAGGGGTTAAGGTGTGGCAACGGGTATATGCATGTCTAAGATTGGATCTAGGGAGAGCTTGGTACTTAAGCGGTCTTAATGACTCACCTCCTCTTATCTGGAATCCTACCTGGTGCATAGTGTTTGTTCATCTTAACTCACGGGACTTGTTAACGGGCCAAGGTAAGTGAAAACTGTAATTATGGGGAAATTACTGAAATACCCTTAGGTGGAGAATGTAAGTTTTATGGATGTGACATGCATACATATGATATTCTGCTTAGGTTGCATATGGGTGGGAATTATGGAACGAAGGAAGTATATGAAGATCGCATGGTTGCTTGACAATCGTGGATTCACCGATGGCTTTTAAAGCCCAATATGTAAATGAAGGTAGTTCTACAACTAGGCTACCATGGTGTGTGGGCTGGGTGGGTCGATATTCATATCCCCACATGGTGTGACGAGGGACGGAGCTAGTGTGTAGAGGATGGATAATTTGGATGGGATTGCATTGCATGATTGATGAACGATGTTTTTTTTTGAATGCTTGTTTTTGTCGAAGATTGTACACACTAAGTTTGCGAAAACTCACCCCCCTCTTTTATTTTATTTTCAGGTGATGCTCAGTAGAAGGTTAGATGTTTGGAGGGACTCTAGGTGGCCGGATAGCAAGATAATTTGGACTTGGTTTTTTTTTAAGCATTTAAGTTTTTATTTCTTTTTAAGTATGTTCAGACCAGAGTGTAATAAGGTTTTCATTATGTTATTATTACTTGAATTATTATTATTTTCATTGTAAATACGAGAAGTTGAACATGGATTTCTTAAATTATAGTATGTTTTCTACGTTTCCGTAACTAAGTTTTTTTAAAAAAATCAAATGTTTTAAACAAGGCTTTCGTAACTGAAAGGTTTTTTTTAGTTAATTAGGGTTTCTTTTATTTTAAAAAGTGTTTTCAATGAAAACACAATTTTCGCTAAAACGCTTCAATGTGACACGCCAGATTCGACCATAACGTCTGGGCCGGGTTTGGGGTGTTACATTGTTTTTCTATTTTGAACTTTATTTTAATTATTATGGTTGTCTCTAATAAAGTAACCCTCTTAATCATCTTCAGTAATGTGTTTATCTTCTTGTCAGTTGCTTAGAATTTTGCACTACCTCTACATTTATCTACAATTCTGCTTTTCACTGTTTTGGGAACTTCATCCAATACTCAGGGCAATTTCAATTCTCTCCCTCTCTTATGATACTTCTATATCTATTGTGTTTATCTATTTTTGTACATTGAGGACAATGTACATCTTAAGTGTGGGGAGGTTATTTATATGATTATTTGAAAATCCCTGAATTATGCCTTGTGTTTAAGTAATTTTCTCGTAATACTATTAGAATGAATTCTTATTGATTTGTGATTATCATTAATGTGTTTTAGATTAAATTCATAGGTATTTGTGCATTGATGGTTTAAACCTTAAGACACTAGAAAATGAAGCATGATAAGTCTATTTTTAGAATTAAAATTTTTAGGTTGTTTCCTTAAATCATGGTATTACCTTAAAGTTTGAAATTTGCAAGATTGACATCAATAGCCATAATTTTTGTGAGATTTTGAGCCTTTAGAGCATACATTTTTCTTACTCACTTTATTATTGGTTATGAGTGTGTCAATACTGATTGATTATTCTAGAACTTGCTTCGATTATACATGTCGAGATCACACCTTTCATTTGATAGTCTGAGATGATAAAGGCACCTAGGTTTTAACCCACTTATCCCATAAAAAGTCTACCTTCATAATTAACCCTTAGTGAACCCCTTTGAGCCTAACGAACCGTTTCTTAATTTACCCTTAATATTAACCCATACATCATACTTTTTCATTCACTGAGAATTTTTTTTCTATTTTATTGACTCCCTTTTTGTCGAGATTTGATTTGGTTAGTTGCCTAACTATGTTCTTTTATTTTAGTTGTTTAATTTTCTCTTATTGTTCTTGTTCTTAAAAAAAAGTAAAAACAAAAAACAAAAAAAATACAACACAATATGTTTAGTATTATTAGTTCTTTGTTTTGAGCTTAAGTAGTTAATTTCATATTTCGAGAAAAAGCTCATGTTATTCTTTAATGATTTCAATTGATGTATATATTTAGTATTAGTTTATTTTTCTAGTTAGGTAATTTATCCATTCGATCTCGATTCTAACCTTCTTTTTCAACCTTTATCCACACTTTTAACCCAAGCCCCATTACAACCCTTTAAAGACCTTTTGATTTGTGTATCATCTCATTTATAGTGGTGGAGATTTGATTTTCATGAAAACTTATGGTAATAATTTTTCATGTTTGACTTTTGAGTGCTTAATTTTTTAACCTTAAACACTTTGAGTGATTTGAGTGAATCTTTAGTGAGGATGTCAATTATTGTTAATTTTTGAATTAAAGGTAATTATTTGGATAAGGGGAAATACCTATGTTTTCATACTTTAAAAATTTTAATCTTTGATTGTTTGTGCATTTAGTGCTCTTTTAGTTGAATTATCAATATGTGATTATTTGTGAATTATGATAAAACATTATTAATGAGAATTATGAATTGAGAAAGTTTACTTTTAATTGTGAGTTGAGGATTTTGCTTAAGGACAAGCAAACGCTTAAGTATGGGGATATTTGATAAACCATAAAAATAACATGTTTTTAATCCCATGCTTAGTGTGTTTTTGAATGATTTATTATATAATTTAGTGAATTCGATGCTCTCAATCCTTTAATTTCATGTTTTATACTTAGGAGAGCATGGAGAAACAAAATGAGCGAAAAAAGGGCCAAAAACGGACAACACGGGCTGATTTAAAAATCCACATGGCCAAGACCATTTTCCACACGGGCTGAGCACACGCCCTTGTGACCCACACGGGCTAGCCACACGCCCATGTGGTAGCCCGTGTTGGTATCGTTCCCTATTTCCCAAATAAGAAGAAAAAGCCAATTTTTAGGATTTCTGAGTATTCTAAAGTCTAGATAAACACACTAGAAGTAGACCTAAAGGAGACACACAGAGTAGAAAGCAGAAATTGCTCAAAGAAAACCGTTGGAATCATCTCGAAAGCAGATCCACTTCAAGATTGAAGATCTTTATTCAAATTGCTCTCGAAGTTTATTTGGGTTTTTTTTATGTCTTGTTGTTTTTCTAAATTTGAGATGTTTTCCTTTTACATTATGAACTAAACTTCCTAAATACCTAGGGAGGATGAAACCTACGATGGATCTTATTATTTAATTATCTGAATTACATGATAAATACTTGTTCTTGTTCTTAATTATGTGTTCTTAATCCTTGCCTTAATATTTTCAGGATATTAATCCAATTTTGATGTGCTTATTCAATGGAACAAAAGTCCCTATTTAAGAGTAGATCTAGCATAATTTCGCGGAGTTGCATGCAATCCTAGAAATAGGATGACATAAATCTGCCAGAATAGAGTCAAATCTAATAGGGGAATCTATAGATCGAGTTAATACGGTGATAGGGGTTTTAATTAGAAAGAGATTTTAATTAATCAACCTCGAGTCAGTTGTTCTTCTTCTCGAAAGAGATATTAACATAATATAGGGATTTCTACGGATCAAGACAAGTGAATAAATCATTTGATTCAGAGTCAGAATAATAAGTGAAGTCTAGGTGAATTCTTTCCTGGGTATTGTCTCTCTCATTGGTTTTCTTAAGTATTTTCCTAATTCGCTCTCTGTCGCATTCATAGTTCATTAGTAAGATTAAAACCAATCCCTTTAATTATAGGCTAAATAATAGAAAGATAGTTATTACTAGTACTTTTAGTCCTCGTGGATACGATATTTCGGACTCACCATAACTATACTACCATTCGATAGGTGCGCTTGCCTTCGTCAAAATATTAGTTAGTTTCGTAACCCATCGGTACTCGTTTTCCTGTTAATGTTAGTTTTCATGTGACTCGACATTCTTTGCGGGAAATCACTCATGAATACGTGTTAGAATAGTGTTTGTTTCAAGGTGACAGAAATCAAGGGACGAGTGAAGAGAGATCAATGCAACTTGATAAATTAGATGAATGGCGAGCACAAGTTGATGAGAATCCAAGAAAGTACAAAGAAGTAATGAGACAATGCCATGATGTGCATTTAAAGATCAGAAATCAATTAAAAGTTGGGGAAAAAGTGTTGCTAGACAAGTCAGATTCACAAATGCTCCCTACAGAGCTTAAGTCAAAAGGGTCGAACCCATTTGTGGTACAAAACATATTCCCATACAGAACTATTGAGGTAACACATCTTGAATACAACACATATAAGGTAAACGGTCATCGACTCAAACTTTATTTTGGTGGTGATATTAATAACGAGAGAAAGGAGTTCTAACTCCAAGATCCGCCTTAACAATTAGCTTGAAAAGGGAAGTCGAGCTTAGACCTTAAATAAGCGCTCCTCGAGAGGAAACCCGAGTGTGTTTTTTATTTTATTTTATTTCATTTTAATTATGTTGCGTGTTGCGTGTTGCGTGATTAGTACACGTATTTTTTATTATTACTTAAAATTTCAAAAAAAGAAATAAAATTTGGAAAATTTTGAAAAAAAATTGATTTTTTTTAAATGGTCTAAATGGTTTGGGGTGATCCTCACGAGTTGCCACATAGTTGTGTGTGATACACGGGTGTGTCACAAGCCGTGTGAACACTAGAGCAAATTTTTAAAACTTTTTAATAGACTATATAGCTTTAGAGAGATACATGGCCTACGCACACGATCGTGTGGCTCATATGGCCTCATCATATTTTTTTAAAAAATTATATGGTAATTTTGAATTATTTTTGAAAAACCTTTGGTTTGCACTCATTCCAATTTAATGTTTAAGCAATTTTTTGAACTAAAGTTGGAATGGAAAGTTAGGATAGACAATATAAGAAAAAGAGTAAGTCAATGAGAGAATCAACTCATGATATTTGTTAACATAGTTCGAATTCATTAATCTTACCTCTGTAGAGCCTCACTCTGAGAATGATTTTCTTTAACAATTGATCTGGATCACTATTGGCTAAAACTCAATCTACCTTTACAACAACGAATAGTTGCAACCCCAATATTGTACCCAATTGTTACAAATACTACCTCAAAATATTATCACATACAATTACAAATCATGAAAACTCTCAAAGTAGTACTTAAAAAGAGTTCAAATTAAATAGTAAAGAATAATCAATAAACCATTTGAAAAAGACACTCCAAAACATTTATATTATAAGTCGACAAGCTACTTATTTATAGGTTGTTTCAAGAGTCTTTTCGATGACATTTTGATATATTGGAAAAATTGTATTTTATGGGAACTTTGAGGCATATTCTCAATAGGTAAAGGTGGAGAGTTGAATCATAAAATTATGGTTTCATATTCTACTCCATGAGACCTTTACAACGGTATATCATATGCTCAAATGGTTGAGTGATGAATGAAAAATTGATGCTTAAAGTAAACTACTAGGAAATATTTGTTGAGGAAAAATAAAAGCTTAGATCCCACATTGGTTAAATACCAAGTGTGAGATGTTTATATATGTCGAAACCCTCTTGAAGGGTGATTGAATGACTAATTTGTTTCAGGATTTATTCCCACCATTTAACAAGATTTTTTTCGATTTTATTTTGTTTTCAAATTATAATTAAATTAAATAAAATCTATTTTGGGATTTATTCTCGCCGTTTTACAAGATTTTATTCGATATTTTTTTGTTTCCAAAGAAAAACTTAATCAAATAATTATGTTTCAGAATTTATTTTCACCATTTAACAGATTTTATTTTCATTTAATTATATAATTTAGTTTTGGGATTTAATCCTGTCATGTAACAAAATTTATTTTGATTTTGTTTCAGAATTTTAATTCTACCGTTTAACAAATCAAAGGAAAATTTTTCTGTTTATGGTAGCCTTAATTGTGGCTTTAAATTGTGAATTAAAAAGAAATTTATCAATGGTGAATTAAAAAGACAATATGAGAATGTATGTCTAGGATTGGTTATTTGAAAGACTTGGTATTTAAGCATGCCGAGTGCACCACCTTTCTTATAGGATTACCTACCTGGTACATTGTTTTATTTTATTTTTTATTAGACTGTATAAACTTTTGTTTCGGGTTTTATTAGATTCCTTTCATCTAACAAAAGTTGATAAGTTTTTTTTTTTAATTTTGGTTTTGTTTCTTAACAAAAAAAATGGAGACTCCTACCAATTCAATCAATTCATAATCTGAAGCTTTGGTTCAAATGCAATCTTTGATCCAAAACTCAGTATTACTGGTGGCGGCTGCTGTAAGCCACAACGAAAAACCTACAAAATTCTCAAGACAGAATTTCAATACTTGGCAACAAAAAATGTTATTTTATTTGACCATGTTGAACTTGGCCAAATTTTTAAAGATGAACATCCTACTGTTAAAATGGCAAGGTAGATGAAGTTACCACTTTCACTATAGTTGAAACTTGGAAACATTCTAATTTCCTATGCCGAAACTGCATCCTGAATGGATTGTCAGATGCACTGTACGAAGTGTATAGTGTTAAGAAAACAGATAAGGAATCATAGACATCATTGGACCATAAATACAAAGCCGAAGATGCTGGAACTAAAAAAAACTTTAGTTGCTAAATTCTTGAATTTTGTAATGATTGATTCTAAATTAGTTGTGAATCAAGTGTAAGAACTTCAATTGATCATTCATGAAATTCTTGCTGAAGGGATGATGATAAGTGAATCCTTCAAAGTGGCAGTCATTATTGAGAAGCTGTCCCCTGCTTAAAATGACTTCAAGAATTACCTAGAGCACAAAAGAAAGGAAATGTCAATGGAAAACCTAATTGCCAGACTTCGAATTGAAGAAGACAATAAAGGTACAGAAAAGAATGCTCAACAAAACAACAAATAACAATGGTGCTAGAGAAAACGTCGTAGAAGTAAAGAAAGACTTTAAGAGGGGAAAACAACATCAGAATGAGACTAAACTGGGACCAAAATGTGGCATTTCCAAGAAGCAAAAATTTCAAGGAAAATTCTTCAATTGTAATAAGATGGGGCACAAGTCATTCGAATGTAGGAACCCAAAGAAAGTTAGAGCTAACGAGGCCAATGTTGTGGAAGAAATTTCTGAGGAAGCGTTCGATATAGAATTATATGCCTAACATACGCAAGAACTATGAACAAGAATGTTCTTTCTAAAAGGGAAATGTTTGTAGGAAGGGATATGTATTAAACTAAATGCAATCTATGTAAAAGAAAAACTATGAATAAGAATGTTGCTTCTTTTTCTATTTATATGCTTAAGTCAATTAATTTATGGCATAGTATGTATCAACCCATTTTTTATAAAATCGAAACAGTGGTTTCGGGACCACAGATCTGAGTCCGGAAAGAAAAATCATTTTAATACTATTTTATGATCTACAGTATGATAATAATATTGTGTGAAAATTTCGTAAAGAAATTTTAACGATTACATGTTTAATTTGATAAAGGACCAAATTGCACAAAGTGAAAAATTTGAGTTCTAAATAGCTATAGAACTTTAAATTGGAGGTCCTTATATGGTAATTAGACCATTAAAAATGCTTAGTTGTTAAGGATGATGATTCATCCATGGAAAAAAAATAAAGAAAAGGATGAAATTGGAAAGATGAAAAATAAAAGGTGATAAATTAATTAAATAACAAAATATCATCATTTTATGTCATCTTCTTACCCAAAATGCATGGAAACCTTAGGAAAGAGAAAGAAAGCTTTCTTGGCTAATTAGGTAAGTATTCAAGTCTCGTTTTTAGTAATTTTTATATTTTTGAGATCGGGATAACCTAATCTAGCTATTTTGCTGATCAATTTGTAAAGTTATCAAAGTATGAAAATTTTGTCATGGATGAATATGCTGAAAATTTGAAATTTATGGTAAAATATGAAAGGTTGTTGATAGATAAACAACTTTTACAAAGTGAATTTTGATGAAAACATGATTTGGGACTAAATTGAAAAGTTGTAAAATTTATGGAAAAATTTTGAATTTTGTGAAATACATGGGCTATAAATGTTACATGTAAAAATTGGCTAGGCTTGGACCAAGGGTTAAATTGTAAGAATTTCATTTTCCGAGCCTAGGAATGAAATCGTCATTAAAAGTTTAGGGGCACAACAGTAATTTTGCCTAAGATGTGAATTGGACTGAATTGAGTTTAAATTGTATTAAATTGATGTTAAATTTACTCGTATAGATCCGAATGGACCAAATTTGGAGTTAGAACGATGAAAAGAGAAAAATGTCGAATTAGTAGATTTTACGTACAAGAACATTTGTCAAGGTAAATTCGTATAACTAAATTGTATATATTTATATGCTTGAATTAAATGTTGTGATTGTGAATTGTATAAATATCATATATATATATGACATTGAAAACATATCCGACAAAGCCTGATAAGTGATAATGCCTAAAATAAATGATAATGCCCGATAAATCATAAATGACAGAAAATGTTATTTTTATACTTGAAATGAATGGGGAATGTATTTATTTGAATTATATGAATATTATAAATGTATGAAATAATCACATGTCTGATAATGCCTAAAAAATGTTAAATCCCGTTTGAATAAATGAAAGTCGATGGATACAGTATTTTCTTTTATTAATATTAAGGTCCTACATATATTGCGAATGGGATTTAGCTCAGACGAGTAATCCTCATAAAAGCCCTCTCGAGCATCCTGATGTATAGTTCTTGCAGCATCCTGATGTATAGTTCTTGTAAGCATCCTGATCAGGTAGTGATCTAGCATGTGTTGCGCACTACCACATCTCTTTGTGAGTGTCCTGTTACATGATTCGATCGGTTGTGATCCAGCATATAACGCGGACACAAGCGCAGCTCTACGTGAGTGTCCTGATAGAACTTCCTGACATGGCTCGCTTGAACTACCTGTTGCCTTATCTGGTGCTCCTTGATATTATCTCTTCGGAGATATTTGATAAGCTCTATGAGCTTCCTGAGTAAAACTCTTATGAGTTTCATGTTTAGCCCAGATAAGTGTCCTGTTACATGGCTCGTTTGGGCATCTTGATATGTAGCTCGAGAGTGTGCTCCCTGGTTATGTGCCCTATCGGATACCCCTGAATACGAATTGACGGATCCTGATTTGCACACCTCGAGTGTACTACCTGTGTATCCATCAATATTTCAGATAAATTCAACAAGAAAAATCCTAACATGAGAAGATATGAATAAGAAATGAGTTATTATACATATATGTCTGATATACATGAAAATGATGATACATGATAATTAATATATGGAAATATGAGATGATGATATTTGTACATGGAATTTATTTGATGAATATGTTCATCCTTGATTATAGATTTGTACATCTTGAGTGTACTACTTGTATGAGATTGATATTTTTAATGATATAAGTAAAGTTCTGCTATGAAATAATCTGAACTCAAGATTAATTACTATGAAAATATATTTGTAATATAAAGATATAATTTATACATGTTAAATGAATATGTGATGTGGAAAGCATATATGCTTGGAAATTTGATTGTTGTGAAGCCCATATATGTTTCTTGATGATATTGTGGAATGTATGACTAACAAGGGCAATGAAGACATGTTTAGGGTTTTATATCAAATTGATTGAGTGTGCCTTACATATTTATCTTGAAATAGAATTAATGGTAAGTTAAGTACCATGTTATGCGAATTTACTAAGCATTATATGCTTACTTAGTTTTAGTTCCCTGTTTTATAGTAAATCAAAAGCTCGTTGAATTGGAAGCTTGGTGGAGATCACTCACACTATCCATCAGCCCATTTCGATACATATGGTAAATCAATTATGGTTACAATGGCATGTATAGGTTAATTGGCCATATTGGCATGTAAATGTAAATGTAAATGGTTATTGTCATCTAGCCATTGGAATGGCTAGTGATGATTATGTTTTGGTATATAAATATATTAAGATTATTTCATGATGATAACATGAGTGTTTATTATTGATTGATTGAGATAGGTTAAACGAGTATGCCTATAAAAAAAGTAAGATTAAAAGCATGAATGCATGTAATAATATGTCATGATAGATAATAAAATTAGCTTGGTTATCATATTTGAATTGGTTGATACATGTGTGTAAGTGATTTAGCAGGTTGATGGCAAGGTTTGGGTGAGAATTGAAGCTAAGACATGGTCATATTTTGTCAACACGAGTAGACGCACGGGCGTGTGTCTTGACCGTGTGTGACACACGGCCTGGCACATGGGCATGTGGTTTGGCTGTGTGTCCCCTGCATCTTAAAATTTAGAAACAGAATGCTCAGAATTTGGCACATGGGCAGAGACACGGGTGTGTGTCTTAGTCGTGTGTGCTACACGGCCTAGAACACGGGCATGTGTCTTGGCCGTGTGAAACTTGCACCTTAATGTCTTGCAAGCCAGAGAGTTACACGGGTTAAGGACACGACTGTGTGACCTATTTCATACACCACATGGCCTAGGACATGGGTGTATCCATGTAAGCCACACGGCCTATCCACACAGGCGTGTGACCCCTGTATATAAGAGAAATTGTGAAATTTTGCAAAAACTTTTCTGAGTTCCCGATTTAGTCCTAACTTGATTCCAACGTTTATAATAGGCCTCAAGGGTCCATTTAAAGGACAATATGACTAATATCGGAAATGAACAGTATTTAACGTGAATTATCTGTAATTATTCTGTAAACTTTAGTAATACTCTGTAACCCTGTTTCGACGACGGATACGGGTTAGGGGTATTACATAGTAGGCTCAGACATGTTAATTATGATGTTTTACATACATTAATTAACTTAGAGTACATTCCTTCGTTTTACAATAATAATAATTATAAATGTGAAACATGTGTTGGGGAAAAATTAACAAGGTCAAAACCCACTTAATCTAATACATAGCAATGTTTATGACCTAAAGCTTGTTCAAACGAGAGGAAGGAATAAATATTTTTATTACCTGCATTACTACGTATATTTGCTTAAGAGCAAAGACGAAGCTATAGAGAATAAACTATAAGCAAAAAGTTGAAAACCAATTTAATAAAAAGATTAAGTGATCATAGTGGTGGATATGTTGAATTATTTTAGTACTGTACACAACATGACATTATTCATGAAGTAACACCACTATACTTTCCTCAAATAGTAGCCGAGCAGAAAAATTAGACTCTAAAGGAAAAAAATGAATGCACTGCTAAAAAGCTTTGGGTTATCACAGGAAATGTAGGGAGGGATCGTTTCTATGAGTTAATTACCTTTTAAATAAGGTACCCTACAAGAAAAGGGACAAGACACCATATGATTTATGGAAAGGTAGAAAACCATCCACAACCACTTGAAAGTGTGGGGGTGTCTTGCTAGTGTAATACATAATGGTAAGTCGAGACAATACTATTAAACAAACTAATCTCAAATGGAGTCATATCTATTGATTTTGTAAAATAAAAAAGATAACATTGCAGATCCGCTAACTAAAGGCTTAAATCGAGATCATGTTGATAAAACATCGAAAGGAATGAGATTAAAGCCCATGAAAATAAAAGGCGTTATGTGAAGGAAAACCCTACCCAGTTGATTGGAGATCCCAAGATCTAGGTTCAAAAGGACAACCTAATTGTATAGACCTTGTGAGGTCATTTTAGGGGTATTTATCCCATGTATGTTCCTATGATGTAAATAGTGACTAAAAATGGGAGAGGTTAAGCAATGCTTTTAATGGCCATTGTGTATTTTGGTAAGTCAAACAACATAAGTCACCTATGTGAAAATAAAGTGGGGCTACTTCGAGGAGACTATTGGGGCATAGTTTTCTCAAACTCTTATAAAACCACGAGATGTTCACGGCTATAAGAACATACCATGAGAATTAAAAACCTTGCAAGCGATGTAGTTGCATGGGGCATATCATTATTTACACAAAAGGTAGAACAGTTCAAGAACATTACGTCTATTGGTCAGCTAGTAAAGTAAATATATTTTCACAATGGAAGTTCAAGGGTGGATACCTACCTATTCTATGCAACTATCGATAATAGATTCTATCACCACATCTAGTCAATGTTTTTTCGATAAAACTATTAATTTTCATTCATGTAGGGGATTGTTGGAAAAATTGTAAATTATGGGAACTTTGAGGCATATTCTCAATAGGGAAAGGTGGAGAGTTGAACCATAAACTATGGTTTCATATTCTACTCCATGAAACCTTTAAAACAGTATATCATATGCTTAAAATGGTTGAGTGATTAATGAGAAATTGACGCTCAAAGTAAGCTACTTGGAAATATTTGTTGAGGAAAAGTAAAAGCTTAGATCCCACATTGGTTAAATATCAAGTGTAAGACGTGTATATATATGGGAACCCTCATAAAGGGTGATTTAATAACTAAGCTTAGAACCTTACCTCGTGCACAGGGGGTGCAGGTCTAAACCCGTTGAGGTGGGGCATACCCACACGGTGTGGGTAATACGAAATGTCTGGACCAGTCAGGCCCAAAATGAGCCTGCGAATATTTTAGCCTAACATGAAATTAATTTTTCCTCAACAGCCATACAAAATCTATTATAAAAAGATATTTATCTTATTTTATTTGATTTCAATCAATTTGATCTAATTTTAATCAAATTGATTCATTGGCTCCTTTAATGTTAGATTTTATGAAAATTTCCAAAATTCCACCATACTAAATACCTATAAAAGACTATGAAATTTATAGGATTTTTTTCACACTCATACTCTCTCACACTGAATCTATTTTGCTCTCAAAATTCTTCTTTTCCTCTCCATATTTTCCAACGTTTCGGTGATAGAAAAAGACAATATTTGTTCGTTGATCATTGTAGAAGTGCTATTGTTTTGATCATTGTGTTGTTGTATCCTAGGAGACATTCGACCAACGTTTCTCTAAGTACCGTAGGAGCGGTCGAATCTGTCTTAAGGAAACTGTATTAAACAGGCCTCAACGTTTAGCAAATCTCTATTCTTCTTTTTGATTTCAACTTTTTGTTACGATATTTATTGGTTTACGTATTTGACAATTTAAATATAAATTATTCTATTTATATTTTAATTTGTATATAAATATTTGTTTATTTACATTTATATATTTTATTCATTAACATGTTTTGTCCAACATAATAAACTTTAAATTCTCATTTAAAAACTATATTTATCATTTAAATGATTTTGAATATTTATCTTAAAAAATCCTTCCTAAACAAGTTACTCAGTAACTTCAAATTCTCCGAAAAAGGATAGGATAGCCTTCTTTATGAACTCAGACGGTATGAACCCTTTGCTTTGTGCTAAAACCTATCAGAATTTCGTTTCATGAGACCAACACATCCATTCGTTTGTTGCTTAATAACATTTAAAAATGGCTCAATATTAATTACATAATCAAACATACCAAACATAGTTCGACATCTTTGACTGTCTCAAAAGAAATTGTCCTAATCATTTTTCAAACATGAGATGGAATAGCGAAATAGAACAAATATTCAAAGTTGCTAATAATTTTCATCAATTTTAAACATAAGTATTTATTTTATATAAAAATTAATACTAATTATAAAATAAAAGTAAATTTTTATTTAATTTGAGTAACCATAATTTATTAAAAAATTCCAAATATCATAATTTAAATTGATTTTCCATTTTTCATTTTTTTAAAAGATAGGTGGCACCGATGGATTGATCAATAAGAGTATCATGGAGGCCTTTGTTTTAAAATGGATTACATTTTGTCCTCTCTACTAAAAAAAAGAACAAATTAATCCTTGTATATTAGGTCAAATAACAAATTGATTATTTTGTTAAAAGTTACATTCATTTTTACTCTTAAAAACTAATAATTGTATATCAAAATTAGATAACTGTCTAGTTATTTTGTTTCAACACCTGATTAGCCAAAAACTTTGTCATTATAGGGTTTCTAATTTTCTCCATAAGGCTGCGGCCCTTTTATTTGTAAGTACCTCCTGCAACACATTATTTGTGAGGCACAATTGAATTGTTGACAAAACTTTCTGATCAAGCTCTTCTCATTTTGACTGGCCTAGATTTTCAGCTTTTTCCCGGTAAGACCTTTTTTAAATCGTTCTAAATTAGAATTGCTGTCATCCGAACTTGGCATAAATTGAAATTTGTGTTCGATCTTCTTACCTTTTCTATTTTGTTGTTTATACAGGTCGATCCCCAATAGAAATGACTAATTTATCCCTTGATTTGTTTATTCCAGCAACCACATTGACTCTCTGATTCAAGTTGAAAACGACAATCCAATTTGGGTCACTCGGTTTAATGGGAACGCCGACCCTAACAATAGAAAGAGCTCGTGGGATATGCTTAAGAGGGTAGGAAGCTCGGTTAAGGAAAAGTGGATTATTGGAGGCGACTTCAATGCTATACTTGACAACTCGAAAAAAGAAGGGGGTAGGAGGAAGCCGCAAACTCTGGTGGACGACTTCCGTGCGGTTATTGATGATCTATCGTTAGTCGATTTAAAAACGGACAATGGGTGGTTTACCTGGGTTAACAATCGAGAGGGTACAGCGATGGTCAAAGAAAGACTCGATCGTTTTTTGATCTCGGCGAATGATGTAGCAAGTTTCCCTTTCATTGAAACCAAAGTTATCCGTCAGTCAAATTCTGACCATGATGCTATTGTGTTAGACACCGAGGGTCGGAAGCCAAGCATGGAGCCGAAAGATGCCAGGCTTAATTTTAGATATGATATATGTTGGGCTAAAGAGGCGGAAGCAAAAAATATCATTAAAAAAGCTTGGAAGATGGATACGGTGGATATTATGGGAAAGATGGAGAAGGTGGGACATGACCTTGGAGTGTGGTAGTACAATAAGTACAAGAAGATGAGCAAGCAGATTGATGAGCTTAAATCCAAAATTAATAGGTTCATTGATAGACCTGATAAAGCTTACGATGGAAACAAATTGAAAGCCATGAGGTTACAGCTTAGGAAGCTGTTAGATACAGAAGAGAAGTATTGGGCACACAGATCGGAGTTAATTGGCTAAATGAGGGTGATAGAAATACAACATTCTTCCATGTGAGGGTTACTAGTAGAAAAAAGAAGAACAGAATTGAAAGGTTGAAAGATATGCATGGTTACTGGAGGGATAATACTAAAGATATTTGCGAGGCTGCCAGGGAGTATTTTCAAAATTTATTTGGGTCAACTTTACATACAGATGAAATATTAAATCTTGACTATATTGATAATTGTGTTTCAAGAGAGATGAATGATAGACTAACAATGGAGTTTACGGATCTTGAAATTAAGAAGTCTTTCGAGCAAATGGACCCTAGGAAAGCCCCGGGCATTGATGGTCTATCGGGAAATTTTTATAAAGAAAATTGGCATGTGGTGGGCGATGACATTATAAATCTGTGCCATGAAGTTCTTAGAGGCGATAGAAGTGTGGATTGTCTCAATTAGACCATTATTGTTCTAATCCCAAAAATTAAAGAGCCTATTGATATGACTATTTTTCGGTCGATTAGTCTGTGCAGGGTGGTCTACAAAATCGTTGCTAAAGTTCTTGCAAATCGATTGAAAGATACTCTTCCGAGTTGCATTAGCCAAAATCAAAGCGCATTTGTTCTCGGACAGATGATACACGACAACGTTTTGATTGCCCATGAGCTAGTTTACTACCTTCAAAGTGCTAAGAATGGTCCAAATAAAGGCTTTGTGATCAAGCTTGAAATGAGCAAAGCGTATGACAGAGTTGAATGGAATTTCATCGAAGAGGTCATGAAAAGAATGGGCTATGCGAAAATTGGGTGGCAAAAATTATAAGCTGTGTTCGTTCGGTCCGATACATGGTCAAATGCAACTCAACCCTTTCTGAAACTATCGTGCCGGAAAGGGGCCTTAGACAGGGGGATCCTCTCTCTCCTTATCTTTTTTTGTTCTACATGGAAGCCTTTTCTAAATTGTTAATTCAAGCTCAGAATAATAATAAGTTAAAAGGAATTCGGTCTAGCATTAATGGACCGCGTGTTAATCACTTATTTTGACGCACTTCTTTTTATTCGTAATAATAAAAAGGATGTGTAAGAAATGGCCAACATTTTAACAAGGTTTACTAGTGTGTCGGGGCAAAAAATTAATAATGATAAATCCATGATAATGTTCAGTTCGAATACTCCTTTAACCCAAAGACATCTGTTTTGCTCAATGCTTGGGATGCGAATGGTTGACCACCTCGATAATTACCTTGGACTACCTTTGCCTATAAGTCGAAAGAAATCAATTGCTTTTACTAATATCATAAGCTGTTGTGATTGCAGGATCAACAGTTGGTCGAAGCGACTACTTTCTTATGGTGGAAAAGAGATTTTCATAAAAGCTATTATTCAGTCCATCCCAACCTATGCTTTTTCTGTCTTTCTTGCTCCAAAAGGAATTATTGAGGCCTTACACTCGAAAATGTGTCGGATGTGATGGACGAACAATGAGAAAACTCGGGGTTGGGCTATGATGGCTTGGGAGCGCTTGTGCTATCCCAAAGGAATGGGTGGCATTGGTTTTCGGAACATGCATCTGTTTAATATTGCTCTTCTTGGTAGACAAGTGTGGAGGCTCTTGAAGTTCAAAGACACCTCATGTTTTAAGGTACTGAGTGCAAAATATTTTCCCGAGGGTGATGTGCTTAGGCCGAAATACTGTGATAAACCATCGTTCACTTGGTCTAGTATTGTTAAAGCGAGCGAAGCTCTCAAGGATGGTTTTCTGTGGCAAATTGGGGATGGAAATACTATAGACATTCGAAGGGATCAATGGGGTATAGAGGGTCTTAATGGAGATTCTGTGTGTCGGTCACCGTTAACAGCTGAAGAAAGAAAAGTCAAAGATTTATGGGACCACAATCAGGGGCGGTGGAAAAAGGACAGGGTTATTGAGCTATATGGCAAAACCATGGAGGATTATATTTATAATTTACCCATTCTCCATAATGGGATAAATGATAGCTTAACGTGGACTCAAAAACCGCATGGTTGTTATAGCTCAAAATCAGCTTACTCGTGGTTATCCCTCAGGAGAATTGGTTTCGGCCCCCATAGAATGGTTTGGAGAGTAATATGGAAGTTAAAAATGATCCCCAAGATCAAGGTCTTCAGCTGGAGAATTTGCCATAATATTCTTCCTACATACGACAATATTGCTCGCATCCGGCCTGACTTCTCGACAGCTTGTCCCAGATGCAACAGTGGTGAGGAAACGCTTATCCATGCTATGCAAAAGTACCCTAAGGTCCGAGAGATCCTAATGATCGGAGGGTTAAACAATAGGCTGATTGAAGGGAGATATGAGCGGTGCGTGGACTGGGTGGAAGATGTCCTTCGTGAGCTTGATAAAAAAGCTGCTGCCGATTTTTTTACCCTCCTCTGGAATTGCTGGAATGCTAGGAACAAGTTGGTTTTTCAGGGGAAGGATGATACTACTAAGGTGGTGTGGGAAAGAGCACAGACCCTGAGCAAAGAGTTTAGAATCTTTAATCTGGCAGACCCGCCTGCTCTCCCCCCAACTCCGGTGCGTAAAAGCTGGACGAAACCTCCAAAGGGTGTTATTAAAATAAATGTCGACGCTACGGTTTTGAATGGAAAAGTTGGATACGGGGCAATAGCCAGAGACCACGATGGCTTCGTTATTGGGGGTTGTTATGGGTATGCGAATAAAAACCTGGACGTGACATGGGCGGAATCTGAAGCTTTTGTGGAAGGTTTAAACTTGGCTTTAAAGTTAGAAGTGGACCAGCTCATTTTGGAATCTGACTGTGCCAGTTTGGTCAACGCGGTGAATAAGAGAGATAATGACGTTACCATTTTGGGCTGCTATCTTAATAAGGCCTGCATGAATTTTAAAAATTTTACCTCGGTCCATATTAATTGGATCGACTGTTGTAGGAATAGGGTTGCTGATTTACTTTGTAATTTAGCTATTAAGGAAAAGTGTAATTTGTTTTTCAACGTGGATTATCCCAAGGAAATCCATAATATTGTCATTGATGATGTAATGAATTGAGGTTGACCTTCGGGTCTTTTTTATAAAAAAAAAATTAATTTACTCATTTTTAAATATAAGAAGTAACTATTGATTGAGTCTTAGCTCAATTGGTATGAGCATTGTTTCCAATGCAAGAGGATGTGGGTTCAAGTGCGCTGAATTGCATTATCCTCCTATTTATGGGTTGGGGAGGGACTATGAATAGTTCTAGGCATTATATCAAAAAAAGCATATATAATTAGAACCTATAATGAGATTAATTTATATATAGGCTAGGCTATTTTTGGAGAGAGTGTAGAAAAGATTTACCTTTAAGTTGTATTTTTTTTTTACTTTTTTAATATAATTAGTTTGTTTGGTAGGTTGTTAAATGTTAGTAGGTTTTGTATTTAAGTTCCAAGTTTGATTTTTCTTCCCCTCACAATTATATATTTTTTATTTCATTTTGTTTTAAGCTTTTTATATTTTTAATTAATGTTTTTAATATATCAGTTTATTTGGTTAAATGTTTAAATAATAATGATAGACTCATGTTCAATTCCCTTTTTTTGAACACATTTGTAATTTTTATATTAGTTTGTTTCAAGCTCTCTTTTTTAAATTAATAAATATCTTATTTTTAATTTTTTATTTTTAATTCATCTTTTTAATTAATAACTCTTTTATTGACAAAATGAAATAATAAATATGTAATTATATCATAAAAATATATATTTTACATATATCATTATGTTAAAAATATTTGAAATTAATAACTATTTTATATATATATTATAAACATCAACTAATTTTTTTGATATATTTTTCTTTATGTATAATATTTATATGTCAAATATTTAGTTTCTTCACATATATTGTGCATATAGTGATTTCTAATATTATAAAATGAAATAATTATTTCAAATATAATAATTATTTTTATATGTAAAACATTTCAAATATCGTTGTTTTTTCATCTACATTGTGTGTATAATATTTCAAAAAAAAATTATGTGAAATATTTCAATTAATTATTTCAAATATCATTATGTTTATATGTGAAATATTTTAAATACACATACAAAAATATATAATGCTAAAATTTACTACACTCATGATATGAATTGAAAATTAATATATTACACATATAAAAATTATATTTACTAAAAATAATCATTTTTAATAATTATTTGATTTTATGAATACAAAAGTTCTTAACTAAAAAGATGAATACAAAAAGAAAAGAAGCTTGAAATAGCATGAAATAAAAATTACAAATGCATTATTATTTAACCATTTAACCAAATAAATTGATTTATTAAAAACATTAATTAAAAATATAAAAAGCTTAAAATAAAATGAAATAGAAAATATAAATATTAGTGGAAGAAAAATCAAATCTAGGACTCAAAGATAATGACAAAACCTACTAACATTTGACCAAACAAATTAATTATGTTAAAAAAGTTAGAAAATATAATTTAAAGAGAAAACGCTTTCACATACACCATCCTTAAAAACAACTTAATTTTTTTAAATTTTTAAAAAATAAATCTATTTAGCTAATAAACTTTTATTTTTAGCATATGAATAATTTAACCATATATATAATAACTAATTTACTTTTGGCGGCAAACTTCGCATCAAGCACGGCGCTTATAAGTTTATCATTAATATTTCATTTGGCTTATAATGATAGCTGATGGCTCATGTTGAAAATTATGAATAAGAAATCTGAAAAATTCTGTGGCCACAAAAGCGAAGTAAGTATCTGACTACGATTTTAGACGGACATTTATTTTTAATTTGCGTTGGATCCACGCTTATTTGTCTTAATATTCGTTCTTACTCCATCCATTCTAATTTGCCCTTTATTTTACAACTTCCAATGCGTTTATAACACTCAATAAATACTCGTGCTTTTCATAATATTCTCTCTCCATTTGGTCATTATTATTCTTGGATTTATTAAAAGTATTGCTTTGAGTTAAAAAAAAAGAAATTAGGAGATTCCTATTATCAAACACTTTACGAAAATTAAGCTTTAGCATACACGAGTTGAGAGATTTAATTTTTTTACATAATAATTTATTTTGTTGATTCAACTTTATTAAAAATAAATTTTTTAATTATTCATTTAACTTATTCTCTTTTTAATTTTTAAATTTTTTTCAACTTGATTGACGTAATATACATGTAAATTCTCATATGAATAACATATCAAACATTTAATTAAAATTTTAAAATTAAAAAATATAAAAATATTTTTTAAAAAATTATTAAAATTATTTTTAAAAATTTTAAAAAATAATTAAATATTAACATGTCATCCATATAATACTTCTATTTTGAAGTGATTAGAATTTAAAAAATTAAATGAAAAATTAAAATAATTTTTTATAAAGTTAAAAGGAAAAAATTTATTATCTCTATTTAAAAAAATAAAAAAAGAAGCTAAAGATGTGATAATTTTACAATGTCATCTTTTATGAGAATGATTTATTATTCACTTGGTTTTTTAATGCTTGAAAGAAAGATTGATAGGCAATTGACCTAACAAACATTTGACAATGAGAATAAAATAAATTTGGTGTTAGGGCGTGATTAGTGACTCACAATTTCAATATGATACAAATTTTTTAATTACTTTTTTTTAGTTATTTTATTAATCTACCCAGAAATTATTTAAATCAATAAAATTAGTTTTTTTTCCAAAGCAGAGTACAATGAAATTTTCAACTCCAATATCATTGCCTCTTAAAAAAAAGAAGAAGATCCAATATAATTGGCATTGCTTATTCCTTTATTTTACCTGTTGCGAAATATTTCCCTAAACAACATCGTTAAAAAAACACTTTAATTACTTTTTCGTGCAATTTTTTCTTTGTGATCAAATTGTTACTTGAATTTATTTTTATTAAAATTTTTATTTTTTATCAGCTCTTTTGTTTAACATTTTTTTACTAAAACCTTTTCTAATGTAATTATTTGATATATATAAATAAGCTTCTCAAAAATAAAAAAATATTGGAGTTCTTTTTGCAATCAAAAGCTAAAATTATGCAATCAAAAGCTAAAATTATGCATGGAGTAGTTTAAAGAAGAAAAATCATAAAATCAAAAATTGATATGAATTGAGAAGTTTAAATGAATTTTGGAATATAATTTAAAATCATAATCTAAATTAAATCAAATCAAATTCTATTTTTTATTTAATTTCTAATTAATTTTAATTTGTTATTATATATAAATAAATATTTTATATTTAAAATAATAAAAATAAGAGAAAATATTTAGTACTCAATGGAGTTTTTAAACTACACAAGTAGGATTAGGGATTGACAAATGTGTTATAAGAGTATTATATATTATTAAAAATATATATTTAAAAAAAAAAGATACATGTTAATTTTCAATGTTGCTTGTAGAATAACAAAAGTACATCATCAAAAAATTTCTAGATCCCAATATATCCAACACTAGATAGCTATCAAGAAGCACAAGCCAAAAACAAATATGTGCTCCGACCACACTTTTGTAACTCCAAATACTTAGATTTGTTATAGTCCCCTTGTAATACTTCAATTGCCCCACTAATTGGTTATTCCTAAACGAGTCATGAAGGGTATAACAAACATACCTAGTCTCCACATTGGATCAAGAACGGAATTAGAGGGATAAAAAATGACTAATTCATATAGAGCCATTGAACCGGCCCAACCAGCAACCAAAGCTGTATGCAACCATAACCGAAATTAGAAATACTGATTTTACTATACTTGAGAAAAAAAAACTCATAAAATTAAGTGGGGTGCTAGTAAATTAATGGTCCAGTAATAAAAGCTTTTTTTAAAAGAAAAATTGGTGATATTAATGTTTAAAATTTGAATCATGTCATTATTAACAGGGTAGTTTTAAAACTTTTGGTTAGTATTTACTTTTTTTAATAAATTTAGAGAATGTGAAAATTAGTTACTAAATTCGTTTGGGTAAATATCTTAAGAAAAAATTAATATTTAATATATTAATAAAATATTTTTTATTTTACAAATAATTTTAAAAAATTAATAAATACTTTTTAATATTTTACTATATCTATAAACTTCTAATCCAAATTGTAGAGTATAAAAACTTTGAAATCATAGTAAATAATTTCTAAAAAGATTTAGAATCATCATTTGAGTTAAAAGAAGTGTGATTGGGAATTGCGAAACTAGTATTTAGTACGTGAAAAGGTTGCTTCAACCACATTTGTTTAATTTAACTGTCAGTTGCTAAGTTTATTTATTGTTTATGTCAAATATGTACTGTACATAAATTATCTAAAACAAAGTTTTTTTATTTGCAATTTAGCATCCAACAACCAAGAAGCATTCAGGTGGCTGTACTTATCACAACCTTTTTCTTAAATTTCTGTTTTTTTTCTTTTTGTCATAAAATAAGACCAAACACATAAAGTAATGGTAAATTATATTATAGGTCACGTGATTGTAACTTTTCTTTTTAAGTCACCTAATTAATAATTTCTTTAACGGAGGTGATGTAGTAGTTAAGAAAATTTGTACAATAATAAATTTAATATTTAATTTTTATATATTATATTAATTTAATCATAATTTTAAAAATTAATTTTTAAAATTTACAAATAATCTAAATTTGATCTTTAAAATTTTCCTTCCTCTTCTGCTCCACCGCTGTCACTACCATCATTGCCTCCACCTTTCTCTAAAAAATATCTTCCCTTTTTTTTCTCACCTTTTTAGAAAAAAAAAGTTGGATCAGGGAGCTTCAAATCCGGGTTCCTGGTTAGTTTTATCTATCATTATTTTGACTTTTTATTTTATTTTATAAATAAACAAGGAAAGAATGTTGTACTTGAGAGTGAGTTTTTAAGCAAGAAATTGAGTGGAGGAAACTCAGATGAGTATAACCCTACTGTTTTGAAGGAGCATACGCTGTTAAATCTAAAAGGTTTGGATCATAAGTTATTCAAATTGCATTTCAATATCATCAACATTTTGAGCTTAAGTAGTATATATGTATATATGTATAAATGTACATGCGAAGTTTGAAATGGTAATAGATAAAGTAGAAGAGGTGACAAATATTGTGGAAAAAGTGGCGGAATGGTTCGCAAAAATAGACAAGTATACACAATCATTAGCAATTAATAAAGTGATAAGTATCAAGAGGGACTTTATATGAAAGGCAAAATATTTATGAAATTATTACCTACAATTTGGTAATGGAAAATAATAAGAGGTGATTTGAATCTACATTCACTAAATTAAATCTAAAATATTATCAAGACAAACAAAATATGATCTTAGAATTAAAAACAACAATCACAATATTTACAACTATGACATGAAAGAGCCAGATTAATTACTTTTCCTTAAATTAATAGTATTTACAATTGTGTTGACAATGTTACGGTAAATCTGTTGGCAAATAAATTATTTACTAACCTCAGTTAAATTTCTCAAAAAGTGGCTATGCAAGGTAATAGATATTGCTACATACCATTACAACTATGATTATTAATCAATAAACAACCAAACATGCACCATTAAAATATTATATCCATTAATTACCATCTTGTTTGGATGAACTAATTAATTCAATTTCTATCTAACACTTTATAATGCAAGAATAACATGCATGATTTTATTTGAACGAGTAAACATATCAACAAACTATAAATAAAATTAAACAAATAATTGTAATCAATCTAGCATCAAACAAAATTAAGCCATAATCTTTGAATTGAAAACAAAAGAATAAAAAGCAATCATGTTTATCAACTTGACAAAAGTAAAGAGAAAAAGAGAGAAGCTAGAGCCAATCGTGTAGATCTATTGACACTGTCGTGTTGCTCTTCCTTGATCTTTCTCTTATGCCCCTATGTTGGACCGCCAATACATCTCGAGGTGCAGTGAAAAAAATATTTCGACGATCATCAGCTAAAGATCCATGTATGAGAAACGAATCGGGTTGAAAAGGAGTAGAAAATATACCTTTAGGATCTGATTTCCTTCACAATGTCGATTCCAAGTCGCAACAAAGTCGTATTTGCCTCTACGTAGTCCACCTAGTCAAGCACGAACATAAAAACTCTATGAACCTTTTTAGAGAGAATACAAAAATTGGCTGCTAGACCTTTTTGAATATTTCTTACTTCTCACCATCTATCATTAAAGATCTTATTCCTTTTATTAATCACCTATAATAAAAACGAAATATTTTCCTTTTACTTCTAGAGAAAATTATGGAAGGTATTAAAAATTTATATTCTTTCCAAAAGAACATTGACTTCCCTAAATATTAACTCTGAGAAAGTAGTTGTGAATCATGTCCACCAGGCGATATTGTCCTCTAGGCGATATTATCCACTAGACGATACTGTTTGCCATTGATGTATGTAGGATGGTATACACCCATTATATTTTGCGTGAAGTCTGTTGGCTTTAACCATTGGGTGTAACCCTGTAGGCTATTGTAACGCTAGTAGTAATACTAAAACATTTCTAATGTTACAAGCAATGAGTGACATCTAGAAATGCATCATTCTTACCCAAGTTACAAGAAGTCATGATTTGACATAACTTTTCTGTGATAAATTTTTCATTTATCATATCCTTTTATCTTTTATATTTAGATTGAATTCAAGACATGAAATAGTCAAACTTGTATAATCCAATCTCACATTTCTTGATATTCTGAGTAGACTACGATAAACAAATACGTGTAATATCTTTTCTCTTGAATGAATAAGAAAAGAATGATGGAGAGGTTTTAGGGTTCAAATGATGACTTCTTCTCAAGAGTTGGATGCCCTTTTGATGTAAAATGAGTGCTCTATTTATACTTAGAGTTCCTAACAGTCCAAAGCTAAAATTAGAATTCAAAATCTCCTTTTTTTCTTCCTTGAGTGGCCGACCTTTAGGAATAGGAATGGAGGGAGTCAAATTGCTATTTTTGGAGGGGAGGAGATATCGTCCCCTTGTATTCCTTATTAGGTGGTTGGTTAACTCCCTTTTCCAAAGGGGAATGTTGGAATGGAGTGAGATCAAGTCTCTTTATTCATTGGTAACTTGGAGAGCCGGTTGAGCTTCATTGTTGGACCAAGGCTTTTGCTCCTTTATGGGCTGTATTTTGGTGTTCAAGACTTCCTGGGTTGGGCCTTAATTCATTTTAAGGCCTTAATGACAATCTCCAAGACTTCTAGAAAATTAACAACTTTACCCAATATGTGACTTTTCCCAGACTTTTCCCAAATGGAACTTCAAAACATATAAAGCATAGTATTTAGCATAAATTTTATTAAAATAACATAACTTCATAATATAAAATAATGATTGTAAAATAATGAACAATAACTATGAAAATGTTATAAATGACCTAGAATTTGCATAAACTATAAGTTAAAAAGTACTTAGATAACTCTATCCACAGAACAAGTGGAAAAGGTGGCAGATGATATCGACAATCATCTATCAAAAGGTAGACTTAAAAAATGCCTTCAAATTATTGAAGATATGGCTCAAAATAAAGCTGGTGGTGCATGCTTGATTGGAGATTTCATTGACAATGTCTTTTATATTACAATTTACCTAATCCGTTTTCTTTTCAGCATTTTTAATTAATTATTGAAAATAGGAATAGTTAGTGAATATTTTATGAAGATTATCATGTCTAATAACCTATTGTATAAAAAGAAATGTGGACTTAAATTAATGGACTTACAGGATTGTTCTATGTAAAACTAATTTTGATTCACTGGTCTGAGACAAGATCACATAATAGAAATTGTCCACTTTTTATCGCCTAAATTCTTCCATGTTGTAGAGAGATTCGAGTATTGTTTCATTAGGAAACTTATTTCCTCTTGTACACGACCTTAATCTCGATTATAGTCAAATTAATTATTTATGGTTGAATCTCTTTCTATCTTTTTATTTCTCATATGAACAAAATATAAGAAAAAATTAATGGCGACAAGTCATGTTCATTAATGGTAGAATGCAATATCTTATTGTTAATGGCAAATGGCATCATTTCTAATTACCTCATGGAAATTTCTTTTGTTTTAAAACTCCAACTCACTTTCTTAACTGCCCAAGAAAGAATACATATGTAGTTCAAAATATCAACTATTAACTTTCCAAGGAAGCATATATATATAAATTTGAAACTCAAACATCTTATAGGTGGTTATATAGAAAGCATCTTGATGTGATACTTTATTATATTAATTTGGATCAGGTATCACCCATTATGGGTAGATTCGGTCTAATATTTCCAACATCTCTCACTCAATAGTTCTTCTCTCTACAAAATTCATACAAGAAACTTGGTCATGAAGTAATCTACCTGACATACATTTAATCTCATATATGTACTTAACACACACACACACATGAATATTATAACACCCCAAACTCGGCCTAAACATTATGGCCAAATCTGTTAATGTCACATGACAATGCTTTTGAAATTGTATCGTTGTTATCACCTCATTTCCTGTTTTAAAACGCTACATTATCTTAACACCGATTTTTAAACTGAGTCACTTAGTTAACCTACTGGAAGCTTTCGAACTGTTGAGTGGTCGTGAATGTTTTGATAAAAACATTTGTTTATTTTGAAAACTCAATTTTTCCTACTACTAGCAGTAAAACCATAAAATGTTGCAAAACCCAAATTTAAACAAAAACTGCAATGGCTATAATTACATAAAAATTTCCCAAATAAAAATTTAAACCATGATAAGCATAAAACCGTAAATTTATCTTGAGGCAAAAGTAGTGGTCACTGTCGAGTCCTCCGCTGCACCGATATGTCTAATACTGGGGATTACCTGAACAGATTAAATAGAAAAGGGTGAGTTTTTGCAATCTCAGTGTGTAATCCCCACATAAAAACATACATACAACACAATATTCGAAATCGGTCATATATTTATATATAGTTCGGGCCTAAGCCCTTTACAGAATTAGAATAGACCTTAGCCCACTCAGATACAGAATTAGATACGAATTAGGGCCTTAACCCATCTCATATATAACATGCAGAACAGAACAACATAACAAAGTCTTACCCACCAGCCTCTACACACCAACTCCGTCCAACCCTGCACACCATGTGGGGATAAAATCAACCCACCCATCTCTATACACCACACTGTACCAAATGCGGCATATAATCAGATAATTGCAGCTGAGCTACCAGATATCAGGCTTAAAAGCCTTTCAGAATACTTCCTCCAAAACATTAACCCAACCCCGATACAATGCAACGTACAAATATGACATGCTAATATGCAATTTACTAGATCATACAATCAATTCAGATATCACAGTTCATGCTCAGTACCAAAATTAGACAGTAAAAATACTCGTTTAGGGGTCTAAGTAAAGCTTACCAACCCTACAGTAGGTCCACAGTTGACTTGGGCGACCCGTGCAACCATACAGATGATTTTAGAAAAGTGGGTTCACACGCCTATGTGGCCTGCTTGTGTGGGCCCATACACCCGTGTGGCCCATACGACCTAATTTGGCCTTGGTCGTGTGGATCACACGGCCTGGCACAAAAATCCCACATGCCTGTGTGGCTACATAGCCCAATTGGTCGAGCTCGTGTCTCCCACATGGCTTCGCTGGCCATCACACGGCCGTGTCATACGTCCCTGTCATGAGGGCACGGCCTGTCTCATCATTTACACGTCCGCGTTCAGTCACATGGCCCTCCACATGAGCTACCACATGCCCGTGTGGCGCCAACAGTAGGCTTTTTTGGCTTTTCACCGAGACTCGTTTTCAGTGTTTTGGGTACACACCTGTATTGTTTTTGATGCCTAAACACTCCCGAGCACTCCAGTACCTACAATCAGTGAATCTAACATTGATTTAGCAGATTAATATACGAATTCGATAATTAAGAATTAAAAGAGACTCAACTTACCGCCGACGAAATATTTTGCTAGAGTCGCTAACACAAGGGATACGAAAATCACTGATCAAGGCCTCCTCCTATGCCATTATTAACAAAAGAACCAGATTACTAATCAATTTTTATGAACTCCGCAACAAAAAAGAAAAGAGAAAACTTACTGAACTCGCACGAGTGCCAACAAAGATGTAGATTCAAGAGAAAAGGATGGATTAAGGGAGAAATAATAAGGATTTCAGCAACAATGGGGAAAAGAAAGGTGGAAAATATAGAAAAAAGGAATGGTGTTAGGGAGTTTGAGGAAGAAAGAAGAATTGAGTTTTTGCCAAAAAAAATATTCAGATACTGACCAATTCCCCAAATCACTCCACTAATCCCACTATCACTAAACTACTCAAAAACCTGATTAATTCAAATTCCTACCATCCGCCTGCAGCAAAATAAATCCCTTGCCTAAGTAGAGACTTGAACACAGGATCTCCTTAACACCAACACTCCATTTATCCACTAGACCAGCAGGCCCGTTCTATTATAAACTTACCATCAATTAAAAAAAAGCCAACTGATTAGAGATAGGGCTTTATCCTGAAAAAATACAGAAAATTTTCCTAAGACAAGGCTTGAACTTGGGACCTCACACACACACCCTGAACACTTAACCACTGAACTAGATAAATAGTTGTGCCATAATTTACCAAAAACATATACAGATATTTTATGCTACTGTTTATAAAAGCCAGAATTTACGAAAATTTGGGACATTACAACTCTACCCCCTAAAAGAAAATTTTAGCCTCGAAATTTACCTGATCAGAAAAGGTGAGGATACTGCTGGAGCATCGAATCCTCCAGCTCCCAAATAGCCTCCTCAGTGCTATGATTATGCCATAAAATCTTAACTAGTGGGATAGACTTCCTCCTTAGAACCTTTACGTCGCGAACCAATATTTGCACCGGCTCCTCCTCGAAAGTCAGATCTGGCCTAACCTCAATCTCTTCAACTGGAGCAATATGCACTGGATTAGAATGGTAATGCCTCATCATCGAGACGTGGAACACATCATGAATGCGGTCTAGCTCTAGAGGTAACTCCAACTGATAAGTGACCGATCCCACTCGTTTCAGAATCTGGAACGACCCAATAAACCTAGGGCTTAACTTGCCCTTACGACCGAACCTTAGAACCCTCTTCCATAGTGAGACCTTCAGAAACACGAAATCCCTCATAGAATACTTAATCACGCGTCTCTTCAGATTTACATAAGACTTTTGCCTGTCAGAAACTGCTTTCAGACTATCCCTGATCAATCTAACCTTATCCTCTATCTGGGAGACTAATAGAACGCGTCGCTTGCCTAACTCAGTCCAACATAAGGGAGTACAACACTTAAGACCATATAGTGCCTCGTAAGGTGCCATCTGAATGCTAGAATGGAAGCTGTTATTATAGTCGAACTCGGCTAACGGTAGATAGTCCTCCCAACTGCCTCAATAGTCAATCACATAGCTCATCAACATATCCTCCAGTATCTAAATCACCCTCTCCGACTGACCATCTTTCTGAGGATAGAAAGCAGTACTGAAGTCTAATTTTGAACCCAGAACCTCATGCAATTTCTTCCAGAACTAAGACATAAAACGAGGATCCCTATCAGAGATGATCGAGACAGGTACCCCATGAAGTCTCACTATTTCTGAAATGTAGAGTTTAGCCAACTTTTGCAGAGAAAAGTCTATCCTAACAGGAATGAAATAAACAGATTTCGTCAATCGATCTACGATGACCCAGACAGAATCCTTTTTAGTGGGTGTTAGAGGCAACCCATGAAAAAAGCCCATTGTTTCTCGCTCCCATTTCCATAACGGTATCTTTACCGCCTGCAGCAAACCCGAAAGTAATTGATGCCCAGCCTTAACCTGCTGAAAAGTCAAACAGTGAGCAACGAAGTCAATAGCTTCACGCTTCAACCCTGGCCACCATTACAAATCTCATAGATCTCGATACATTTCATTCCTGCCGAGATGCATAGCATAAGAGCTACTATGCGCCTCCCTCAGAATCGACAGTCTCAATTCCTCATCATTCGGCATACAAATCAGACAGCGAAAACACAATACCCCATCCTTATTAATCTCAAAATTTGTAGTTACACCACTTTCAACCTGACGAAAACAAAACTTAAGAGACTTATCCCCAAACTATTTATCTCTGATTTGATCAATCCATGTCGGTTTCACTTAAAGTTCTACCAACAGACTCCCATCGTCGAATAAACTAAGTAGAGCGAACATCGCTCTCAGATCAGTCATAGCCCTACGGCTTAACGCATTGGCCACCACATTGGCCTTTCTAGAATGATACTCGATGGTGCAGTCATAATTCTTAACCCATTCAACCCATCTACATTTCCTAAGGTTTAACTCCTTCTGAGTGAGGAGACATTTGAGGTTTTTGTGATCAGTGTAGATAATACACTTCTCACTATACAGATAGTGCTTTCAGATTTTCAGAGCGAAAACTACTGTCGCTAACTCCAAATCGTGCATCAAATAATTAGCCTCATGAGTCTTGAGCTGACGAGACACATAAGAAACCACCTTTCTGTTTTGTATCAGAACACAACCCAAACCCATGTACGACGGATCAATGTATACCACAAAGTCTTTACCAAGCTCAGGCTATATCAGAACAGGAGCCTGAGTTAAAACAATCTTGAGCTTATCAAAGCTCTCCTACTGTGTATCAGTCTAAATGAAAGGAACTCCCTTATGCAGAAGCTTAGTCAGTGGAGCTGCGATCAAGGAGAATCTCTTTACTAATCGTCGATAATATCCTGCCAGCCCTAGAAATTTGTGAATTTCAGACACATTGTTCAGCTGTTTCCAACTCAACACAGCCTCAATCTTACAAGAATCAACATGAATCCTTTCTACCGAAACCACATGTCCCAAAATATCACTTATAAGAGCCAGAATTCACACTTACTGAACTTCGTAAATAATTATTTCTCATAGAAAGTTTGTAGAACCACTTTGAGATACTTATCGTGTTTGTCTTTAGACTTAGAATACACCAAGATATCATCGATGAACACCATTACAAACTGATCTAGGTAGGGCTAAAATACTCGGTTCATCAAGTCCATAAATGCTGCTGGTGCATTGGTCAAACCAAATGGCATAACTAGGAACTCGTAATGTCCATATCGAGTCCTAAATATCGTCTTATGCACATCGGCTTTCTTAACTCTCAACTGATGATAGCTTGAACGCAGATCGATCTTAGAAAACATAGAGGCCTCTCTAAACTGGTCAAATAAGTCATCTATCCTCGGAAGTGGGTACTTATTCTTAATCGTTAACTTGTTCAACTGACTGTAGTCGATACACATCCTCATTGTCCCATATTTCTTTTTCACTAATAGAACAGGTGCTCCTCACGGAGACACACTAGGACGAATGAACCCGCGATCTAATAGCTCCTAAATCAGAGCCTTAAGTTCCGTCAGCTCTTTCAGTGCCATTCGGCAGGCGCGATAGGCACAGGAGTTCTACTAGGGGTCAACTCAATCCTAAATTCCACCTCTCAAATCGGAAGCAAACCCGTAGTTCCTCAGGAAACACATCTGGAGAGTCCTTTATGATTCTGATGTCCTTAACCGAAGAGTCCCTAGAATTAGAAACACTGATGTAGGCTAAGAATGCCTCACATCCTTTCTGAACCAACTTTTTTGCTATTAAAGTTGAGATCACATTGTTCAGGTAGTCACGTCGTTCCCCAATCACCACTACCTCACTGTCTGTGATATCTTGAATTAGGGCTTAACCAGAATAGTGGTTTTGGGACCATAAATTCAAGATAGAAATAATTATTGTATAATTATTTTTAGATCTATGATATGATTGCATGATTGTGTGAAAATTTCGTGAAGAAATTCTATGCATAAAGTGCTTAATTTGAAATTAGGGACTAAATTGAATAAGTTACAAAACTTTCATTCTAGAAACTTTTAGTATGAAATTGCTTTAGAATATTAATTAAGAGGTCTTAAATAAAAATTTAATCAATTTCTAAAATACAAAGAAATGCATTAAGGGTATTTTTGTCATTTGGTAAATATAGTCATTAAAAAGGGAAAAATAACACAAAAATGAACTCATCTTCTCCATAAGGGTTTCTGAATTTTGTTTGTCACCATAGCTAGGGTTTTTAACATTTTCAAGCCTTGATTGTAAGTGATTTTCATGCCCGTTTTTAATACTTTTTTCGATTTTAAAATCTAGAAAGCATGTTCTATCATTTTCTAGCAACATTTTGAGCTAGAATGCATGTATGAAAATTTACCCATGAGTCACATAATTTTATTTTGATGAATAATGAAGGAATATGATGGTTTGATGTGTGTTTAACAACTTTTACTTAGTAGTTTTATGTGAAAACACCTAAAAAGGTACTTAATTGTAAAAAGAGGGTAAAATTGATGGTAAAAATCTAATTTTTTGTATAAAATATAGGTTGTTATGGACACTAGGAAATTCGACTATGCCTAGATGTCATGGGTAATGCATGTAACTCATTGTACAAACTTAAAGACTCAATTGTAAATAATTAAAAAGCTAGGGGTAAAATGGTAACTTTATCCAAGCCCGTATTAGGGGATTTTTTGATGAATGTGTATATTGAATAAATTAATTTGGTATTTTAGATAAAGAGAAATGAGATTCGAGTTGTGATCGAGGGAAAAATAAAGTTTACGAGGAATAGGCTCAATTTCTAACATTTTGTACCGAGGTAAGTTCATGTGTAAATGTGGTAACATAATTGTCATTTTAATTAATTTAATGATATTTATATGATATGATGATTATTATCATGAAATATTATGCTTTATGGTTATTATTGAGTAATATACAAATTATGTGAGCTACTTGATAAATATGAAATGCTACCAAGTATCAGTTCCGACATTCCATGGAAGACGACAAAGATGTGTGATTGAGGAAAAATCCCGTTTGAACCTTGGAAATAGATTAGGATACAAGTGACTTGTCACTAGGATATTTGAGTTCCAAGCTCGTTGAGTTGAGTCCGAGTTCGTGAGATGTAACTAGGCATCCGAACTTGTTAAGTTGAGTCCGAGTTCACTTATGGGTATGAACGCCCGAGCTCGTTGAGTTGAGCCCGAGTTCTCTTATGGGTGGGTTGTATGGTAGCTTGGCTACATAATTTTTGCAGGCTATTGAGTCTATCTAGCTACGGGTATGGCACCTATGTGCATGCAATCTGTGTATTCGAATTATATTCCGATGTGTTCAACGGGTGAATCTTAAGTGAATAAGGAAAATACCTAAAACGAAGGTGACACGTTGGTAAGTATGGTGAATGAGAAAATTTGACAGGTATGTGCTTAAACCCTCGGGTTGAGAACTTGGTATGATGAAATCATGGTAAGATAGTAATGCAAATGTAACATGAATGTCTTGGTGAAATTTATGCAAATGATGTTTTATGTTTGATTGCATGATTATGTTACTTGCTATTTGTATGTGAACTTACTAAGCATTTATGCTTACTCCTTCCTTTCCATTCTTTGTAGTTTTGACAAGCTAGCTTGGAAATCGAGAACAGTCGAAGGCTCGCTCACACTATCTGTGGACCATTTTGGTAAAGTGGCTTGTATATTTTGAGTATGACATGTATAGCATTATAATCATTTTCTGTATATAATCTTATGATATGGCTATTGAGTGGTAAGGAAATGCTTGGTAATAATTAGCCATTGGAACAGTAATAAAAAAATCATATTTGGTGTTATGTATGCTTAATGTGCTATCTAATCCATGGAAATTCATAAAAAGGTGAAATTTGCTATAAAACAGTATCATACAGCAACAATTATGTGAGTTTGAAAAATCACTAAAAATAGTAGAGACAAAATTAGATGGTTAGTAAAATATGAAGTTGAATCTTATTAAGTCTGTTTTCATATGGAAGAAACAAAACAGGTAAATGAGTTGTATTTCATGAGATATTTGGGTTTTGGTGGAACAGGGTTAGAGCGATTTCTGAATCCCCTATTCTGAATTTAGAAATTCACTAAAAATTGTACAAAAACAATTAGAAGTCATAATTTAAATGTATAGATTTCTTATTGAGTTTACTTTTAAGAGAAATAAATAGCATAGTCATCTGAATTCTGTAAAGAGAGAAAAGTGATTCGTAGTGAACAGAGGTTAGAGCAGTTGAAACACTGAAATAGGGGAAATTTTAACTAATAAACTATACTAATTGGCCCAACCAAAAATTCTGGAAAAAATTAGTAAATAGATATATGAGTCTAGTTTCAGGAAAAATTTAAGGATTTAAATTTTGAGTTTCTTAACTTGAGATATGAATTTTTAGCAGCTGTGATGTAGTGAGCAGTTTATTACGAAAGGTGAAATAAATTGTTTGAAATTGTTTAAGTGATAATTAAGTCTCTTAACGCCTCATGCTCGACTCTGGTAACGGTCTCAGGTAATGGGGTGTTACATTTGGTTGTATCAGAGCTACGATTTAGTCAGTTCTTGGACTAACGTGGCGTATGTACGGGTTTTTCTATACATGCCATATATATATTGTGACAGTGTGACGACTCCTGACCTTTAAAATGATTTTTTTTATATAGTAAATGGATCTAGATCCAGCTGTGGCTGATGATGTAGAGAGCAATGCGCCAGCTCCTACTGAAGGGGCGGTGCCGACTAAAAATTAACCTCCTACTGTTGGTCAAGGAAGAGGAGAAGGGGCTCGAGAAGCTTTTCTCCAGATGATAAATGCATGGTACACCGAGTTCGTTCGTACGAACCCGAATGCTCAACAACCTCCCCCACCTCCCCTTATTCCTCAACCTGTAACCCCGACACCTCAAGGTATGGATCTGATGAAATTTCATAAAACCCTAGTTGACAGAATTCGCAAGCAAGAGGCTGAAGAATTTAGGACAAATGTTGATGATGATGCCGAGAAAGCAAAATTTTGGCTTGAGAATTCTATTTAAGTATTTGATAAATTGTCTTGTACACCTGAAGAGTGCTTGAAATGTGCTATATCCTTGTTGAGAGATTCAGCCTATTATTGGTGGAAGACATTGATTTCAGTGGTACCGAAAGAGAAAGTGACTTGGGAGTTCTTTCAAGAAGAATTTCGGAAGAAATACATCAGTGAAAGATTTGTTGAACAAAAGCGTAAAGAATTTCTCGAGTTGAAACAAGGCAACATGACAGTTACTGAGTATGAAAGGGAGTTCATTCGGTTGAATAAGTATGCTAGAGAATGTATTCCTTCAGAGGCTAAAATGTGCAGACAATTTGAAGACGGACTTAATGAAGGCATCAAAGTACTTGTGGGAATTCTTGAGTTGAAAGAGTTCGTAGTACTTGTTGATCGGGCTTGCAAGGCTGAAGAACTGATTAAAGAAAAAAGAAAGGTAGAGGCTGGGACTAGAAATTTGAAGAAAAGGCCAATGAACAGTGCATTCCCACCGCAATCTAGAAAATCCTAAGATATGTATTCTCGTTCTAATGTTTTAGCCGGACATTCGTATGAGAATCGTAAGAAGCAAAATGTGGGTTTTAAATCTCAGACTACTTCTGTGGCTAGTGTGGGAAATTCGAGACTTGTTAGACCCGAGTGCCAACAATATGGTAGAAGTCACCTTGGTCCATGTAGAACTAACGAATGTTACCAGTGTGGTTCTCCAGATCATTTTATTAGAGACTATCCCGAGAGAATTGAGAAAGAAAAATTTCAGAGTGCAAAACCTAGTGGTGCAGTTTCGAGAGGAAAATCTTCAAGAAATGCTGGGAATGAGGCGAGCAACAAGAATGTAGTCAGAGATTCAGTGTTTAAATCTGAAGCTAGAGCTCTGGCTAGAGCTTATGCCATAAGGGCGCGTGAAGATGCTTCATCTCCCAATGTGATCACTGGTATTTTCTCTCTTTATGATGTTAATGTTATTACTTTGATTGACCCCGGTTCTACTCATCATATGTGTGCATGAAATTGGTGTCTAACATGAGTATACCTGTTGAGCCTACAAAATTTATGATTAAAGTGTCAAACCCATTAGACAAATGTGTTATAGTTGATAAAGTATGCAAGAAATGTCCTTTGATGGTTAGAGGTCATTATTTTCCGGCCGACTTGATGTTGTTGGCTTTTGACGAATTTGATGTTATTTTGGGTATGGATTGGTTGAAATTGCATGATGCTATAGTAAATTGTAAACAAAAGGTTATTGTATTAAAATGTGAAAATGGTAAAATTCTGTGGGTTGAATCAAACGAATCAGAGGCATTGCCTAATGTGATTTCTTCGATGTTGGCTCAGAGATATTTGAAAAAGGGTTATTAAGCTTATTTGGCGTATAAGGGTTATGAAGCTTATTTGGCGTATGAGTTGAATACAAAGGAATTTGAGAAGAAAATTGAATAGTGCCGATTGTATGTGAATTCGCAGATGTATTTCCAGAAGAGTTACCGGGTTTACCTCCTGTTAGAGAAGTAGAATTTGGTATTGAGTTGATACCGGGAACAACTCCGATCTCGATTGCTCCAAGAGTTGAAAGAATTAAAGTCGCAGTTGCAAGAGTTGACTGACAAAGGCTTTGTGAGACCGAGTTTTTCGCCTTGGGGTGTTCCCGTATTATTTGTAAAAAAGAAGGATGGTTCTATGAGATTGTGTGTAGACTATCGACAGTTAAATAAGGTGAAAATCAAGAACAAGTATCCGTTACCAAGAATTGACGATTTGTTTGATCAGCTGAAAAGAGCGACATGATTTTCAAAGATTGACTTGAGGTCTAGATACTACCAGCTGCGAGTAAAGAGTCAGATGTGCCTAAAACTGCTTTTAAAATAAGGTACGACCATTATGAATTTTTAGTTATGCCATTCGATTTGACAAATGCTCCTGCTGTGTTTTATGGATTTAATGAATCGCATATTTCGGCCATACTTGGACAAGTTTGTTGTGGTATTTATTGATGATATTTTAATTTATTCAAAAGATGAGACAGAGCATGCTGAGCACTTGAGGATAGTTTTGCAAACTTTGAGAGATAAGTAGTTGTATGCCAAGTTTAGTAAGAGTGAGTTTTGGCTTCGAGAAGTAGGATTTTTGGGTCATATTGTTTCAGGTGATGGTATACGGGTTAATCCTAGTAAAATTTTGGCTATTGTTGATTGGAAACCACCGAAGAATGTAACTGAGGTTAGAAGTTTCTTGGGTCTAGCTGGTTATTATTGACGGTCTGTAAATGGATTTTCTATAATTGCTACTTCTATGACCAGACTACTCCAAAAGGATGTTAAATTTGAGTGGACGGAAGAATGTCAATAGAGCTTTGAGAAATTGAAAAAGTTACTAACTGAAGCACCAATGTTGGTACAACCCGAGTCAGGTAAAGAATTTGTGGTGTATAGTGATGCTTTTCTAAATGGCTTAGGATGTATACTTATGCAAGAAGGAAAAGTTGTGGCTTATGCTTCGAGTAGTTGAAACCTCATAAAAGGAATTATTCAACTCATGATTTGGAACTGGCTGCTATAGTGTTTGCTTTGAAAATTTGGTGACATTATCTGTATCGTGAAAAGTGCCGAGTTATACTGACCACAAAAGTCTCAAGTACTTGATGTCACAAAAAGACTTGAATTTGAGACAACGGAGATGGTTAGAATTATTGCAAGATTATGAGCTTGTGATTGACTACCATCTAGGGAAAGCAAATGTATTGCCGATGCCTTGAGTAGAAGTCATTGTTTGCTTTGAGAGTTATGAATACTCAGTTGACGGTGTCTGGCGATGGTTCGATTCTAGCAAAGTTGAAAGCAAAACTGATATTCTTACAAGAGATTTGTGAAGCTCAGAAAAGTGACAAAGATTTGTAAGCTAAGAGGAAGCAATGTAAGGCTGATACAGGATCAGATTTCAGAATCGGTTTTGATGGTTGCTTGATATTTAAAAATCGAATTTGTGTACTGAAAATGATGAGTTGATTCAAAAGATCTTGCACGAAGCACATAGTGGTTGTTTGTCAATTCACCTGGACAGTACAAAAATGTATAATGACTTGAAGAAAATGTATTGGTGGAACGGAATGAAAAGAGATATCCTCGAGTTTGTATCAAAATGCTTAATTTATCAATAAGTGAAAGCTGAACACCAAATGCCTTCGGGACTACTTCAGCCTATCATTGTTCCCGAGTGGAAGTGGGATCGAATTACTATCGATTTTGTATTAGGGTTGCCGTTAACTCCAAGGAAGAAAGATGCCATCTGGGTAATAGTCGACAAATTGACTAATTCGGATCATTTTATTCCGGTATGTACCGATTATTCTCTTAATAAGTTGGCTAAATTGTATATTAGTGAGATTGTTAGACTTTACGGAGTACCTTTGTCGATCATTTCGGATAGAGATCCGAGATTTACATTGTGATTTTGGAAAAAGTTGTAAGAGGCATTAGGTACGAAGTTAAATTTCAGCACTGCCTTCCATTCACAGACTGATGGACAATCAGAGAGTAATTCAGATTCTTAAAGACATGCTCAGATGTTGTGTATTGGAATTCCAAGGTAGTTGGGAAAGATACTTACCGTTGGTAGAATTTGCCTACAATAATAGTTATTAGACGAGTTTGAAGATGGCACCTTATAAAGCATTGTACAGTCATAAGTGTCAGACGCCATTGTATTGGACTAAACTCAAAGAAAATCAAATTTACGGAGTTGATCTAATTAAAGAAACTGGAGAAAAAGTGAAAGTGATTCGAGATTATTTGAAAGTTGCTTCAGATAGACAAAAATCCTACGCAGATTTGAAACGAAAAGAAATCGAGTTTCAAGTTGGTGATAAGGTATTTTTAAAAGTGTCTCCATGGAAGAAAGTTCTTAGATTTGGTCAGAAAGGCAAGTAGAGTCCGCGTTTTATCGGACTGTATGAGATAATTGAAAGAGTTGGACCGGTAGCATATCGGTTAGCATTACCACCTGAATTAGAGAAGATTCATGATGTGTTCCACGTATCTATGTTATGTCGGTACCGTTCGGATCCTTCACATGTAATTTCACCTACGAAAATTGAGCTACAACCGGATATGACTTACAATGAAGAACCGATTAATATTTTAGCTCGGGAGGTCAAGCAACTAAGAAATAAAAGTATCGCTCTTGTGAAAGTATTATGGCAATAGCATGAAGTAGAAGAGGCTACATGGGAGCCTGAGGAAACTATGAGGAATCAATACCCACACCTGTTCACCGGTAATATTTTCGGGGACAAAAATCCCTAAAGACGGGAGAGTTGTGATATCCTGAATTAGGGCCTAATCAGAATAGTGGTTTTGAGACCACAAATTTGAGATAGAAATAATTATTTTATAATTATTTTTAGGTCTATGATATGATTGCAGAATTGTGTGAAAATTTTGTGAAGAAATTCTATGCATAAAGTGCTTAATTTGAAATTAGGGACTAAATTGAATAAGTTGCAAAACTTGCATTCTAGAAGATTTTAGCATGAAATTGCTTTAGAATATTAATTAAGAGGTCTTAAATAACAATTTAACCATTTTTTAAAATTTTGGACAAAAATGGGCTTGTACATGAAAATTTACAAAGAAAGGCATTAAGGGCATTTTTTTCATTTGGTAAATATAGTCATTAAAAAGGGAAAAATAACACAAAAATGGACTCATCTTCTCCATAAGGGTTGCCGAATTTTTCTTGTCACCATAGCTAGGGTTTTCAACATTTTCAAGCCTTGATTGTAAGTAATTTTCATGCCCGTTTTTAATGCTCTTTTCGATTTTAAAATCTAGAAAGCATGTTCTATCATTTTCTAGCAATATTTTGAGCTAGGATGCATGTATGAAAATTTACCTATGAGTGACATAATTGTATTTTGATGAATAATGAAGGAATATGATGGTTTGATGTGTGTTTAACAACTTTTACTTCGTAGTTTTATGTGAAAACACCTAAAAAGGGACTTAATTGTAAAAACGGTAAAATTGATGGTAAAAATCTGATTTTTTGTGTAAAATATGGGTTGTTATGGACACTAGGAAATTCGGCTATGCCTAGATGTCATGGGTAATACATGTAACTCATTGTACAAACTTAAGGACTTAATTGTAAATAATTGAAAAGCTAGGGGCAAAATGGTAATTTTATCCAAGCCCGTATTAGGGGCTTTTTTGATGAATGTGTATATTGAATAAATTAATTTGGTATTTTAGATAAAGAGAAACGAGATTCAAGTCGTGATTAAGGGAAAAATAAAGTTTACGAGGAATAGGCTCTATTTCTAACATTTTGTACCTAGGTAAGTTCATGTGTAAATGTGGTAACATAATTGTCATTTTACGTAATTTAAGATATTTATATTATATGATGATTATTATCATGAAATATTATGCTTTATGGTTATTATTGAGTAATATACAAATTATGTGAGCTACCTGATAAATATGAAATGCTACAAGTATCGGTTCCAACATTCCGTGGAAGACGGCAAAGATGTGTGATTGAGGAAAATCCTGTTTGAACCTTGGGAATAGATTAGGATACAAGTGACATGTCACTAGGATATTTGAGTTCCGAGCTCGTTGAGTTGAGTCCGAGTTTGTGAGATGTAACTAGGCATCCGAACTCGTTGAGTTCGAGTTCACTTATGGATGCGAACGCCCGAGCTCGTTGAGTTGAGTCCGATTCGCTTATGGGAAAGTTACATGGTAGCTTGGGTACATAATTTTCGCAGGCTATTGAGTTTATCTAGATAAAGGTATGGCACTTATGTGCATGCAATCTGTGTATTTGAATTATATTTTGATGTGTTCAACGGGTGAATCTTAAGTGAATAAGAAGAATACCTAAAACGAAGGTGACATGTTGGTAAGTGTGGTGAGTGAGAAAATTTGACAGGTATGTGCTTAAACCATTGGGTTAAGAACTTGGTATAATGAAATCGTGGTAAGGTAGTAATGCAAATGTAACATAAATGTCTTGGTGATATTTATGCAAATGATGTTTTATGTTGGATGGCATGATTATGTTACTTGCTGTTTGCATGTGAACTTACTAAGAATTTATGCTTACTCCCTCTTTTCCGTTCTTTGTAGTTTTGACAAGCCAGCTCGGAAATCGGGAACGGTCGGAGGCTCGCTCACACTATCCGTGGACCATTTTCGTATAGTGGCTTGTATATTTTGAGTATGGCATGTATAACATTATAATCATTTTTTGTATATAATCTTATGATATGGCTATTGAGTGGTAAGGAAATGCTTGGTAATGATTAGCCATTAGAATGGCTAATAAAAAAAAATCAATTTTTGTGTTATGTTTGCTTAATGTGCTATCTAATCCATGGAAATTCATAAAAAGGTGAAATTTGCTATAAAATAGTATCATATAACATCAATGACATGAGTTTGAAAAATCACTAAAAATATTAGACAGGATTAGATGGTGAGTAAAATATGAATTTGAATCTTATTAAGTCTGTTTTCATATGGAAGAAACAAAACAGGTAAATGAGTTGTATTTCATGAGATATTTTGGTTTTGGTGGAACAGGGTTAGAGCAATTTCTAAATCCCCTATTCTAAATTTAGAAATTAACTAAAACTTTTACAAAAATAATTAGGAGTCATACTTTATATTTAGAGATTCCTTATTGAGTTTATTTTTAATAGAAACAAATGGCATAGTCATCTGAATTCTGTACAGAGAGAAAAGTGATTCGTAGTGAACAAAGGTCAGATCAATGAAACACTGAAACAGAGGAAACTTTAACTAATAAACTGTACTAATTGGCCTAACCAAAAATTATGGAAAAAATTAGTAAATAGATATATGAGTCTAGTTTTATATAAAATTTACGGATTTGAATTTTGATTTTCTTAACTTGAGATATAAATTTTTTAGCGACTGTGATGCAGATGAGCAATTTATTACGAAAGGTGAAATAAATTGTTTGAAATTGTTTAAATGATAATTTAAGTCTGTTAATGCCTCGTGCTCGACTTCAGCAACGGTCTCGGGTAAGGGGGTGTTACAATGTCCTTCTCGGTCCTCAAGGCAACCCTTTTTGTCGCACAATCTAGACTCACCCGATGTTTAACCAGCCAATCCATTCCTAAAATCAGATCGAACTCCCCGAATGGAAGCTCCGTTAGATCAGCCAAAAATACTGCCCCTTAGACCTCTAGTAGAATGTCTCTAAATAGATTACCCACCCAGATAGACTGCCCTAAGGGACTCACCAAAGTTACATCACTAGAAATACTCTCAACCGAAATCCCCAAGGTTTTAGACACGGTACTAGCTACATATGAGTGTGTAAAGCCTATGTTTATCAATGCCAAATAAGTTACATCAAATATTAAAAACGTACCTGTAATGACGTCCGGAGCATCTCGGTCCTCACAGCGATGAGCAACATAAACCAGTGCAGGCTACCTTGCCTCTACATGCCTAGCATCTCTACCCGGTGCTCGCTGACCTCAGCCCATGCCGTTACCACCTCTAGCCTGACCACGGCCCCTAGGTGGCTGCTGAACTACCCTCGGTGGCTGTGCCGTACTAGAACCCGGAGCTTGCATTTGATCGGCCCTCAATGGACCCTCTCGAACGTGATGCTCAGTAGACCCACATCTCAAACATGCCCCAGTCGTCCTCCAACATTCGTCCGGATGGTGTCTACCATAATATCCACAAGGTAAGATCCCAGTAGGTTCAATAGGGGCCCCAACTCTAACTATCCCATCGGGTTTCACCTTTTTCTTAGGCCTTACACCGAACTTGAGGGCTTTGAATCCCTCTTGTTCTTACCTCTCTCTATTACGATTTTGGCGCTCAATGCGCTTAACCTCCTCGGCAATATTCACCTTTTCCACCAATGTAGAGAAATCACGCTCCCTCTGTAGAGCTATCAGAACTCTCAGGTTATATCTGAGGCCATCCTCAAAGCGAACACATCGCTCATACTCAGTTGCCACCATACCTCACGCATAGCAGCCCAGTTGCAGAAATTAGGCCTCATACTTGGCCACTGATCGGTCTCCCTACGTCAGATTCAGAAACTCACGTCTCCTAGCATCAATATAACTGGCTCCCACATACTTACTCTGAAATGCTGTTTTAAAATACTCCCAAGTCAACCGTTCGGGCTGGGAGCCCTCCTTAACTTTCACATACCACTTGTATGCTTCATTGCAAAGCAAGGAAACAACACCCTTTAGTTTCTGCTTGGGGGTAAAATCCAAATCATCCATGATTCTTTCAGTGGCCTCCATCCAATACTCAGCCACGTTAGGGGTGACTCTAATGACACCCGTAAATAACTCAGCCCCATTGGACCCGAGTCGTTCCGTAACCGACCCTCGACCCCCAGATCCAGCATTAGGCCCAACGGCCCTCTCCAAAATCCTGAGCATAGCCTGGGACAATGCGTCATCCTCAGCCATGCGATTACGAGACCTAGTCTTAGTAACAGGCGACACAGGTGTCTCACTCGTGTCTAAATTCAATATATTATCCATGGAAGAGGACTCAGCTCGAGCCCCTCTAAGGCCTCTACCTCGGCCTCTAGTACCACGTCCTTGGATACCTCGTACGCTCATTGTCTGATCAGATTTATCTATATTACAATTTTTATGGATCAGTTACAGTTTCAGTATTTATTAACAGATGTTTTATGCAAAACATTATTAGAAGTTCAGAGTTTGTTTTTGTAAGCCGCAGTCTCACTACAGTTTTCAGTATACACTAACTAGAGTGTTTTCAGTATGATTTACTACCTATAGTAGTTTCAGAATATACTATATACAGTACTGTGAAATAAACAGTACAAATTTTTAAAAACTTACAGGATCGGTGATGGAGACTCCGTGAACCACACACTTAACCAGAATATTTGAAAATATTTAGAAATAATTTCTTTAAAAACCAATTTTGGAACCCAAAATTCACAGACGAGTTTTGAAACTGGCTCTAATACCACTAAATGTAACACCCCAAACTCGGCCTGGACATTATGGCCGAATGTGGCAATGTTACATGATAGTGATTTTGAAATTGTATCGTTGCTATCACCTCATTTCTCATTTTAAAACACTACATTATCTTAACACCGGTTTTTAAACTGAGTTACCTAATTAGTTTATCATCTTCAAAATGTTAACCTAACGCAGAAGTTTTCAAACTGTTGAATGGTTGTGAATGTTTTGATAAAAATGTTTGTTTATTTTGAAAACCCGAGTTTTCCTACTACTAGCAGTAAAACCATAAAATGTTGCAAAACCCAAATTTAAGAAAAACCCGTAATGGCCATAATTACATCAAAATTTCCCAAATAAAAATTTAAACCATGATAAACGTAAAACCGTAAATTTATCGTGATGCAGAAGCAGGGGTCACTGTCGAGTCCTCCGCTGCACCGATCCGTCTAATACTGGGGATTACCTGAACATATTAAATAGAAAAGGGTGAGTTTTTGCAAACTCAGTGTGTAATTCCCGCATAAAAATATACATACAGCACAATATCCGAAATCAATCATATATTTATTTATAGTTCGGGCCTAATCCCATTATAGAATCGGTGTGGACCTTAGCCCACTCAGATACAGAATCAGAAATGAATTAGGGCCTTAACCCATCTCAGATATAACCTGCAAAACAGAACAGCATAACAAAGTCTTACCCACCAGCCTTTACACAACAACTTCGTCCAACCCTGCACACCATGTGGGGATAAAATTGACCCACCCATCCCTACACACCACGCTGTACCAAATGCAACACATAATCAGATAATTGCAGCTGAGCTGCCATATATCAAGCTTAAGAGCCTTTCAGAATACTTCCTCCAAAACATCAACCCAACCCCGATGCAATACAACATACAAATATGACATGCTAATATGCAATTTACCAGATCATACAATCAGTTCATACTCTAGACAGTCAAAATTCTTGTTTAGGGGTCTAAGTAACGCTTACTGGCCCTATAGTAGGTCCATAGTCGACTTGGATGACCCGTGCAACCTTACAGATCATTTTAGAAAAATGGGCTCACATGCCCATGTGGGCCCACATACCCGTGTGACCCATATGACCCAATTTGGCCTTGGCCGTGTGGATCACACAGCCTGTCACAAAAATCCCACACTCCCATGTGGCCTACACTACCTCAGCGGCCATCACACGACCTATCTCGTCATTCACACGTCCGTGTTCAGTCACACGGCCCGCCACACAGGCGTGCTTAGGCTTTTTTGACTTTTTGTCGAGACTCGTTTTCAATGTTTCGAGTATACACCTATATCATTTTTTATGCCTAAACACTCTGGAGCACTCCAGTACCTATAATCAGTGAATCCAACATTGATTTAGAGGATTAATATACAAATTTGATAATTAGGGACTAATAGAGACTCAACTTACCACTGACGAAAATCCCTTGCCTAAGCAGAGACTTGAACATAGGATCTCCTTCACACCAACACTCCACTTATCCACTAGACCAGCCGGCCCATTCTATTATAAACTTACCATCAATTAAATAAAAGCCTACTGATTAGAGATAGGGCTTTATTCAGAAAAAAAAACCAAAAATTTTCCCAAGACAAGGCTTGAACTTGGGACCTCACACATACACCTAGAACACTTAACCACTGAACCAGATACACAATTATGCCATAATTTACCAAAAACATATACAGATATATTGTGCTACTAATTTACAAAAGTCAAAATTTACAAAAATTTGAGGCATTACAAGTATGCTTTCATGAAACAAAGTACCAAGCTTTTGAATACATTAATTAGTATAAACAATGACACAAATGAGAAAAATGTTGTCTAAGTTGATCAACTTAGCAAGTATAATAATTTTATGCGTTCCCAAATATTTGACATGTTCATTATACAATCTCTTAGTATTGATCTCGTAAATCGATCTACAATTATCTTATGCATAGATATGTACTACATGTTGGCTTTTTTTTGTGCAACCATGTCTCACTTAATTATTCTTGGTATCTATGTGTTTGGTCCTTGACATTAAATGGGATTCCTCATGAATACAATTTTAATCTAAATGTTTTCAAAGATGATTGAGATTTGAATATTATCAACTGAAGATAAAAGAATGTGATATGCCACTTTTTGAACGAGATACGGGCATTACGAGTTCCTAGTGATGCCATTTGGGTTGACATATGCTCTTGTGGCATTCATGAATCCCATAAACCACAATTTTCAATCATATTTGGATTAGTTAATGCTAGTGTTTATGATCTGTCATAATTTGATACGAAAAATTAGGATTTCTAGGTACAATTAAAGAGCTTATTCTCAAGTAAAGTAGTATTTTTACCATTATTTTCCGTAGTTTTTAGGTTTTAAGTTAATAAGTGTAAATGCCTCATTTTTACTCATTTTGAGACTCAAATTGGCAAAAAGTGCCATTGGGGACCTAACATATGGTTGAGTGATGTAGGGATGTGTTGGAGGCTGAAATTGAGTAAGAACGACACAAAAGGAAAGGGTATTACGATATCTAAAACTTGGAATTGCGATACCTCCAACAAACCCAAGATTGGAGATTACCCTTCAGTGGTATTGCGATATCCACTTTGGGTATCACAATATCCACCTTCCAAGAAGCATCCCAAGTTCAAGACTGTCCGAGGTATCATGATATCCTATTCCTTGGTATCGCGATACCAACATCCTGAAAGGACAAAAATTAACAACCCGAAGCACCAATCATTGAAGGCTCATTTAAGGGTATTCTACGCACAAGAATAGGGTCAAAATAACTACTTATATTAGCCAAAATTTGGCTGAGACAAAAAGAGGCCACATTAGGGTAGTTTTAGCTTACAGTTTTCTTTAGTTTTCTCTTAGCTTTTCTTTCTCTTTTTCTAGGGTTTTTATTTTCATTTGCTTATAGATTTAACATTTCTCTACAACTTTTCTTCTTTTTCTAGTTGTTCTTAGTGTTAGTTAAGTTAGTTATTTTTGTAGTTTAGGTTTATTTACACTTTCAATCCTTGTACCTTGGTTGTAAGAAATTTTAGCTTTAGTTTAATATATTTTAGTTTCTTTCACTTTGCACCTATTAAATGCTGTTCCTTTCATGTTTACTGCTTTATATTTTCTTGAATGCTTCTCTTTTCATGCTCTTTACATTTTCTTACATAAAAATATCAACTTTCACCTTTTTCTTAATCTTTTTTTTAATGGCTTTCATATTCTTCATTTTCATGTTCATTAGCTTTATTTTCAACATGAATAACTAAACTTTTAAAGGGAGGTGGTTGATGAAGATGCGGAGAGTTGATTTTTGGATAAATGTCCAAATCGTAATAAATTGGACACATTTGAATGAACCTAAAAACTTGAGATTGATGACCATAAGGGAATATCTAGTCAAGTGAGACCGAAATGAGATCTTATTGGGCACCAATTCATTAGTCTCAAGTTAAATAGTGAGATAATCCTGATTAATTTGTCTAACTTGGTGAAATTGAGATCGAGAGGTAATATGAAGCCATTTTGGGAGTTTAAGCGATTTGGATCCTTAATTTGAGGATTAGTGAACCACATCGAGATCAGCCAACCACCATTTTTTACTTAATTGTTAATTTTGTTATTTTTCACATTTTACAATTTAATCATTATTTGTTAGGTAGTAGATTAGTTTAATTTCTCGTGACCTTATGATTAGCCGTAATATGATTTTTTGCGATTAGTTGGTTAGACTTCTTATTTTACACGCAAGTTATTTAGAAATTATTCAATCCATGATTTTTTTGGGTTCGATCCTTGGAATACTCTAGTGTTCCATTATAACACTACAAGTATTACAATTGATCTGACACCCTTGCGGTAAATTCGTGATATTTATATTCGTTTCATGCCATACTTCTTGATTTAGCTTTATTTGGTATCCTAAGGCCTTTATTTGTAACTTATTTCACTAAGAATCTATCACATGTTTACAATTAATGAGATTTTTGGGATGTTACAGAAATTTTCCTATGCACGACTCAGAGTTAGCTGTTGTTTTATTTACATTGAAAATTTGGAACATTACCTATATGGTAAGAAATGTAACAACTCGATTTTGGGGCTAGTCAGAATAGTGGTTTTGGGACCACAAATCTGATGTAGGAAAATTTAATTTTATTAGATTTTTCTGGTCTATAGTTTTATGGAACTATTCTCTAAAAATCTCGTTCAAAAATTTTAACGTTTAGGCACTCAATTTAGTCAAAAGGGCTAAATTGTAAAAGTGTAAAAGTTGAGTTCTATATGTTAAAGGTGTCCAATTGCAATGAGATTTTAAATTAGAGGTCCTTAGTTGGTAATTAAACCATTTGTTAAGTTAGTGGAAAAAATGGACATGGTGAGAAAAAATTTTAAAGTTTGGCAAAAAGGGCATTTTATTGAGAAAAAATTTTAAAGTTTGGCAAAAAGGGCATTTTAGTTATTTGGTAAATAAAAGCATAAAAAGGGAAAATCAGGTCAAAATTGTGCCCATCTTCTCCAACCTTGGTTGAAAATCTCAAGCTCACCATAGCTAGGGTTCCTTCAACTTTCAAGCTTAATAGTAAGTACATTCTAGCCCCGTCTTTAATTTTTTTAACATTTTTGAAGTCCTCGTAACTTGATTTACCTATTTCTACCCTTATTTTGAAGTAGAGTTCGTGTTTAAAAATTGACCCATGTGTGACATGCATGTGTTTTGATGTTTAATGGTAGAAAATGAAAGTTTGATGTGTAAACAACATTTACCAAGTAATTTTTCATGAAAATACCTAAAAAGGACTTATTTGTAAAACATGCAAAATGGGTAGTAAAAATATGATTTGATGAAAAATGTGGGCTGATATGAGCATGTATATGGTTTGGCTATGCTTGGGTAACAAAGAAATTGAATACATTTCATTTTATGAGCTTAAGGACTAATTTCTAAAAGTGTGAAACTTTAGGCGAAAAAAGGTAATTTTACCATAATGTGATGTTTGGAATAATTTGAGTAATGTGAATATTAAGTAAGCTAAATTTGTTATTATAGATCAAGAAAAATGAAGTACAAACCTTGATCGGGAAAAGAATAAGGTGTTTGACGATTAAATCCTTATCTACTATTTTTGGTACCGAGGTAAGTTCGTATGTAAATAATGCATTGTTTATTTATGTTTTAAATACTTTAATATTGTATGAATTTATGATTGACTCTTGGGATGAAATTGACAATGGATGACGAGTGAGAAATATCCCGATTGAACCTTAGGAATAGTTACGATACAAATGTCATGACATTAAAGTTAGTTGAAATTATGTGTAAGACCATCTTGGGATATGGCATTGATATGATATTTCGTGTACGACCATATCTGGGCTATTAGCATCGATATGAGATCCCATGTAAGACCATATCTGGGATATGGCATTGGTATGGTACTATGTATGTAAGATATCCCGAGTATCCTTTAGTATTCCAAATGGTTCAACGGGAAACTTAACGACAATGTTTAAGTTGTCAAAGACTATGATATGTTGCGAACGATTATGGTGAGTTGCAAGTTGGTACATGTATGTACATAAAACTCATGCTTAATGAGTTCGATATGTGATGAAACCTCGGATTGGTTGATCGAGTAAGTTATGATGATGTTAAGATTTTAAATACATCTATGCTATGCTTGATTATGAATTCACAATTACATTTATGTTAATTTATCTTATGTTAAATCTATGTTAAAGTGTGTTTATGATGCCTGTTATTTGCATAAGAACTTACTAAGCTTTAAAGCTTACTCCTATTTCTTTTTCCTTGTCTGATAGTGTCACCAAGCCAGCCCGGGATTGAAGACGGTCGAAGATCCATTCACACTATCAAATTATTATTTTTGGGTACTTATGATTTCATTATTTTGAGTTATATCATGTATAGGGACTTGGTCGTTTTGTTATGTGTCATATCTGATTTGGCCAAATGTGTTGCCTTGTAATGGTTAATAATTCATTTTGTAATTTGCCATTGAAATTGGCTAATATTGGTTAAGTATATATGCATATGATGATGTTCTCATGGATATGGATTTTGCATGGTTTGAGATGATAAGTATGAGATGTTATATGTGATAGTAAATAGCATGTAACTGATATGTGAATGACTTGGTTGTGGCCGAATTGGTGTCATATATATGCTTGAATTGGTGTTGATTGTTGTTATATTGGTTGGCGCAAGTAAGGGTGGCAAAATAGTTTAAATAACCTTATTTTTGTCCACACCGGTAAAGGCACGACCATGTGTCTTAGCCGTGTAAGGACACGGCCTAGGGGCATGGGCATGTGTCTAGGGCATGTGAAGTCTGAACCTATTTTATGAAAAAATTCGAAAATTAAAATTCGCCACACTGCGTAGCACACGGGCGTGTGACTTGCCCATGTGACTTCAATTTGTTGATGACGTCATAAACAGAGAGTTACACGGGTTAGGGACACGGGCATGTCCCAAAGCCACATGAGCATGTGACCCTTGTTTTAATGAATTTTTTTTAAAGTGTTTTAAAAATTTCTAAAGTTCTCAATTTAGTCTTGAACTACTTTTAATGCATGTTTTGGGCCTCATAGGCTCGTTTAAGGGACGATATGAATCTTTTCGAAAAGTTTTAAATTCGAATGGAAATTTATGTCCCGGTAATACCTCGTACCCTGTTTTGGTGTTGAATACGGGTGAGAGGTGTTGCATTTAGTGATATTAGAGCTATGGTTTAGTCAATTCTCCGACTAGCATAGCGTTTTAAGGGTCTACTTACACATGCCATAAATGAACTGTGATAGTGTGACGACCCCTAACAATTGTAAATTGTGTTTTCATATAGTAATGGATCCCAATTGAGCTGAAAATGATGAAGTAGAAAGTAATGCGCCCACTCCCGCTTAAGGGGCAGTGCCTTCTGATAATAGACCCGCTACGGTTGGTCAAGGAGACGGAGGCAGGGAAGCTTTTCTTCATATGATGAATGTATGGTATACGAAATTTGTTCGAACAAATCCAAATGCCCAACCTCCTCCACCCCCACCCATTCCTCGACCGGTTCCCGTAGCCCTACAAGGTATGGATTTCATGAGATTAAATAAGCCCTTGATTGATAAGATCCGAAAGCATAGGGCCAAGGATTTCAGAGCTACTGTTGATGATGATCCTGATAAAGTCAAGTTTTGACTTGAAAACTCCATCAAGGTATTTGATGAGTTGTCATTCACACCGGATAAGTGTTTGAAGTGTGCTATCTCGCTTCTGAGAGATTCTACATACCATTGGTGGAATACACTAGTATCGATGGTACCAAGAGAGAGGGTTACATGGGACTTCTTTCAAGAGGAATTCTGAAAGAAGTATATTAGCCAACAGTTCATCTATCAAAAACGTAAGGAATTTCTTGAGCTGAGACTGTAACACCCTGATTTTGGGCCTAGTCGGAATAGTGGTTTTGGGACCACAAATCCGACGATGAAAATTTTATTTTTTATTATATTTTTATGGTTTACGATTTCACAGAATAATTTGGTGAAAATTTCTTTCAAAAAGTTTGACATTTCGAAAATTTTGACATTTGGGTACTTAATTTAGTCAAAAGGACTAAATCGTAAAAAGTGCAAAAGTTGAGTTCTACATACTAGAGGTGTCCAATTGTTATGAAATTTTAAATTGAGGGTCCTTAAATGAAAATTAGACCATTGGTTAATTTTTGAACAAAAATAGACATGAAATGGGTGTAATAAAATATTTTTAAGTTAGGGGTATTTTGGTAAACTAATAATTAAAAGAATTAAAAAGGGAAATAAGCCAAATTAGCTATCATCTTCTTCACTTAACCATTTCTACCAGCATCAGCCATGATTAAGGTTTGTTCAAACTCCCAATCTCGATTGTAAGTGCTCTTTAGCCCCGTTTTTAAAGTTCTTTACATTTTTGAAATCCCGATAACTTGGTTAAGCATTCTAGTAATAATTTAACCTAGGGCTTATATTTGGAAAAATACCTATAGGTGAAATGTGTTTATTTTGATATTTTATGGTAGAATATGAAGCTTGAAATTGTGTTAAACAACTTTTACTAAGCGATTTTACGTGAAAACGAGTAAAACGACATAATCGGTAAAAATACCTAATGTTCATAAGTACATGGTAGAGTGTGAATTTGATGTTGCTATAGAAGGAAAAAATGATCAGCATGTCATAAAACATAAGAAAATAGGATGAAGTTTAATTTACGAGCCTAGGGGAAAAATGTAATTTTGACAAATTTTAGGGGCAAAATTGTAATTTTTAAAAATATGATTTTGGGTCAATTTGAATAATTTGAGTCCTAATTAGGCTATATTTGTAATGATAGAGTAAGGAAAATTGAAATTTGGGCTAAAATTGGCAAAATACCAAGTTGTGGACAAAATGGTAAAAATGACCATTTTCGTATACGAGGTAAGTTCGTGTGTTAATAATAATGCAAGACCATACTTGAATTGTAATTTTCTATTGTTATGTCATAAATTGTATGATTTAATATGTTTAGGAGAAGTTGATGGATGATGTGTATGATATGGAAAATGTGATGCTTGTTGTGTCATGTGAAATTGAATGGCAAATTATTGTTACATGAATTGAATGTTAAATTACTATTACATGAGTTGTATGAATTGCTACACGGTTGTACCTGGTGAGATTTTGACAAGTTTGTATGTAAATAATATATCGATTCTTTTTATTTTATTATATTTTGTTATCATATGAAATGTGGCAGCCTATAGAATGATTATTTGTTGTAAATTGCAAATTGAAAAAGGACTATGAATAAATTTGTAACATGTTGGAAAGTGAGGAATTTCCCAGTTGAGCTTTCAGAATAGAAACGATACAAATGATCTATTGTGAGGTCACGTGTGTAGTACTAAGTGCAGGCTACTACGTGTACCGGATAATTGGTCTCATGTGTAGTACTAAGTGTAGGCTACTATGCGTACTCGATAACTTCGATCACGTGTGTAGTACTAAGTGTAGGCTACTATGCGGACCCGATAACTTCGATCACGTGTGTAGTACTAAGTGTAAGCTACTACGTGTATCAGATGGTTAGGTCATGTGTGTAGTACTAAGTGTAGGCTACTATACGTACCAGATAGCCTTGTCTACAAGTGTGAAAATATGTGCAGGCAACTGAGTATCAGTTATTATTCCGAAGAGTTCAACGGGAAAATCGATTAAGTAAAAATATATTTGAACATGATTATATGATGAATAAGTGCAGGTATATGTTTATGAAAATTATGAGCAATGTGCTCGATATTTGAGTGAACTTCGATAAGACAAAATGGATTAAGTGAAATTATGTAAGAGTGAATTTTAGTAGTAAAATAGTGTTGGACAGCAGCAGTTGCATGAATTTTAAAATTCACCAAAAATTGTGTAAGTTGAATTAAATTTCAAAAAAAATTATGGAATTAAATATTAATGAGTCTATTTTCATATAAAAGAAACATGGGGAGCAAAAGAGTTCTATATTATGTGATATTCTAATTTTTGTGAGACAGTGTCAGAATGAATTCGAGATCCCCTATTCTGGTTTGAAAAAATCGTTAAAAATTGTACAAAACTAATTATGAGTTATAATTTATATGAATAGAATCCTAAATGACTCTACTTTCAGTAGGAATGGACGAGAACATCATCCAAGTCCCGAAATATGAGATAAATAATTTTTAGTGAAGAGAGGTTAGAACTGTTGGACAGCAAAACAGGGGAAACTTTAATGAATAAACTGTACTAATTAGCTAAACCTAAAATTATGTAAATTTTATGGGAGAAAGGTATATGAGTCTATTTTCAAGTAAAATTAAAAAACTAAATTCGGAGTTTTGTAGCTCCAGATATGAATGATTTAGTAACTATAACTCAATAAAACAGCTTAACCTAAACATGTGTAATTGTACAATTATAGTGTTTTATCTTGAAAACCATGTTAGTAATTGCTTATTAATTTCATATGGATTTACTAAGCGTAAAGCTTACCCATCCTTTCCATTTCTTTAGTATTTGCAGGTGGGCTCGGGGTTGGAGATCGTCAGAGGCAAAATCACACTATCAAACTATCATTTTTGGGAGAATTAATTCAAATATTAGAAATATCAAGTGAGTGGCATGTATAGGAAGTTGGTTTGTGATATGTATTATTATTATGACTTTGACCATACGTATCAGTCTGCATTGAGTTATCGTATATGATCATGAGATGTGGTCCTTATCCATTATGGTTTATAAGTTTAATTAATCATGCCATGTCCTATGTTTTGATGTGATGATATAGTTAGCTTTGTTTGTTATGCATGATTGGTAATACATCAGGTAAGTTAAATGCAGGCCAGTGGATCATGAATTAAATGGAAATGAGTAATGTTGCTTTGAATATGGATGTTTAATGGACAAATTGGTAATTGCATTATGATGGTATAAAATGAGAATAAGATTTAGCATGTCTAGTTCTAGTTAATGTAAGAATGTATATTATATACATGATGGTAAGCAAATATGTTTAAAGTAAATGAAATGTTATTTCATGATTATGGATGTGTAAGTGCTCATTTATGCCACGTTATATGTCTTTAAATATGAGTCTATGCATGTGTTCGAAAAGTTTTGAATTAAATGAAATTTTATGGCCCGGTTTTCATCTATGTGTATGGTTAAGTCTGGTAATGCCTCGTACCCTATTCCGGCCTTGGATACGGGTAAGGAGTGTTACAGAGACAAGGCAGTATGATTGTAACAGAGTATGAGATAGAATTTTTTAGGCTGAATAAATATGCTCGGGAGTGTAAGAGATTTGAGGATGGATTGAATGAAGACATTCGTGTGCTAGTTGGGATCTTAGAGCTGAAAAAGTTGGTGGTATTGGTTGAATGAGCTTGTAAGGCCGAAGAATTGAATAAAGAGAAAAGGAAAGTTGATCTTAAAGCTAGAGATTCGAAGAAGAGACCGATGAGTAAGTCATTCTCATCTCAGTCTAAGAAGTCAAAAGAGTTGTATTCTCGTTCGAATTTTTCTGTGGGATATTCACGCAGAGATCGTGAGAAACAACATTCGAGTTTTAATTCTCAAGCCACCTCAATGGCGAGTGTGGGCAATGTGAAGTCTAACATACCCGAATGTCAGCAATGTGGCAGACGTCATCTCAGCAAATGTAGAATGAATGACCGGCTTGTTTTAAGTGTGATTCTCAAGATCATTTCATGAGAGATTGCCCAGAGATGGTAGAGAAAGAGAAATTTCAAAGTGTAAGGCCTAGTAATACTGCTTCTAGAGGAAGGCCCCTGAGGAATACTAGAAATGAAGCCAGTAGTAATGGTGTGACTAAAGAAACCGCTATGAGATCCGAAGCTCGAGCACCTGCGAGAGCCTATGTCATCCATGCTCGCGAAGAAGTGACATCTCCCGATGTTATTACTGGTACTTTTTCTCTTTATGATACTGACGTTATTGCATTGATTGACCCTAGATCTACTCATTCGTATGTTTGTATAAATTTGGTAAATAATAAGAAATTACTTGTCAAGTTTACATAATTTGTGATTAAGGTTCCAAACTCTTTAAGTAATCATATTTTAGTTGACCAAGTATGTAAGAAATGTCCTTTGAAGATTAGAGGTTACTATTTTTTGGCTGACCTGATTTTGTTGCCGTTTGATGAGTTTGATGTTATTTTAGGCATAGATTGGCTGACGTTGCATGATGCTATAGTAATTTGTAGACAGAAAGTTATTCAATTGAAATGTGAAAATGGTGAAATTCTTCGGGTTGAATCAGATAAGTCAGATAAATTGCCTGTGGTGATTTCTTCGATGTCAGCTCAGAAATGTATAAGAAAAGGCTGTGAAGTTTATATAGCTTATGTGCTGAATACAAAAAACTCTGAACTGAAAACTGAATCAGTGCCGATAGTTTGTGAATATTCGATGTATTCCCGGAAGAGTTGTTTGGGTTACCTCAGTTGGAGAAGTTGAGTTTGGCATTGAGTTAGTTCCTAGTACGTCACCGATATCTATTGCTTCGTATAGAATGGATCTGATTTAATTGAAAGAATTAAAAGCTTAGTTGCAAGAATTGACAAATAAGGGATTTGCGAGACCGAGTTATTCCCACTAGGGTGCTCCGGTATTGTTTGTAAAGAAGAAAGACGGATCTATGAGACTTTGCATAGATTATCGACAGCTCAATAAGGTAACCATAAAGAAAAGTATCCGTTGCCGAGGATAAATGACTTGTTTGATCAGATGAAAGAAGCAACAGTGTTTTCCAAGATTGATTTAAAATCCAGGTATTTCCAGTTGAGAGTTAAAGAGTTAGATGTGCCGAAAATTACTTTTAGAATAAGGTACGAGCACTATGAGTTTCTCATTATGTCTTTTGAATTAACTAATGCCTCTGTTGTTTTCATGGACCTGATGAATCAAATTTTCTGACCATATTTGGATAAGTTTGTAGTCATTTTTATTGATGACATACTGATTTATTCTCGTGATGAGACCGAGCATGCCGAGCATTTGAGAACTGTTTTACAAACTTTGAAAGACAGACAGTTGTATGCTAAGTTCAATAAAAGTGAGTTTTGGCTCAGAGAAGTTGGATTCTTGGGCTATATTGTCTCAGGTGACGGTATTCAGGTTGATCCTAGTAAAATTTTAGAGATTTTTTATTGGAAACCACCAACAAATGTGTCCGAAGTTAAAAGCTTTTTGGGCTTATCCGTTTACTACTGATGATTTGTCAAAGGGTTTTCGATGATTGCTACTCCTATGACGAGATTGTTGCAAAAAGATGTCAAGTTTGAATGGTTCAAAAAATGTCAGTAAAGTTTTAAGAAGTTGAAGGCATTATTGACTGAGGCACCGATTTTAGTGCAATCTAAACTGGGAAAAGAGTTTGTGATTTATAATGATGCTTCACTAAATGGGCTAGGATGTTCGTTGATGCAAGAAGGCAAGGTGATAGCTTATACCTCGAGACAATTGAAGCCACATGAGAAGAATTACCTGACGCATGATTTGGAGTAAGCCGTTATTGTGTTTGCTTTGAAGATATGGCAACACTATTTGTACGGTGAGAAATGTCATGTTTTTACCAACCATAAGAGTTTAAAGTATTTGATGAATCAGAAGGACTTGAACTTACGGCAACAAAGATGGCTCGAGTTGTTGAAAGATTATGAGTTGGTGATTGACTATCACCCGGGTAAAGCGAATGTAGTTGCAGACGCCTTGAGTAGGAAGAATTTTTTTTCTTTGAGGGCATTGAACATGAGATTGACCTTATCCGATGATGGCTCTATTCTAGCCAAGTTTAGAGCTAGGCCGATGTTTATTTAGCAGATTTGTAAAGCTCAGAAATGTGACAGTAATTTGCAAGCCAAGAGAGCTCATTGTGAATTGGTTAGTGGTTCAAATTTTCATGTCGGATCTGATGATTGTTTGATGTTCCAAGGTAGAGTTTGTGCATCGAAGAATGATGAACTTATTCAGAAAATTTATTCATGAAGCGCACAATGGTTGTTTATCTGTGCATCCAGGTAGTATGAAAATGTATAATGATTTAAAGAAAATGAATTGGTGGTCGGGCATGAAAAGAGATATCTCCGAGTTTGTTTTGAGATATCTGATTTGTCAACAAGTGATAGCCGAACACCAAGTGCCTTCAGGTTTACTTCAGTCAGTGATGGTACCCGATTGGAAATGAGATAGAATTACGATGGATTTTGTAACAGGTTTACCTTGGACTTCGAGAAAAAAAGATGCCGTATGGGTTGTGGTTGATAGATTGACGGAATCGGCTCATTTTATATCGGTGCATACTGATTATTCACTTGGTAAGCTAGTCGAGCTGTACATGGCGGAGATTGTGAGATTGCACGGGTTGCCTATTTCTATTATCTCGGATAGGGATCTGAGGTTTACTTCGAGGTTTTGGAAAAAGTTGCAAGAAGCCTTGGGTGCGAAATTAAATTTTAGTATCGCATTTTATCCACAGACCGACTGTCAATCCGAAAGGGTAATTCAGATACTTGAAGTTATGCTTCGATGCTGTGTTCTAGAATTTGAGGGTAGTTGGGAAAAATATCTACCATTGGTCGAATTTGCCTATAACAACAGCTACTAGTCTAGTATAAAAATGGCACTTTATGAGGCATTGTAGACCCACAAGTGCCGAACACCTTTGTATTGGACCGAACTTAGTGAGAAATAGATTTATGGGGTTGACTTAGTCAAGGAGATCGAAGAAAAGTAAAAGTAATTTGAGTTGTTTAAAAGCTGCTTCCGATAGACAGAAATCATACGCAGATTTGAAAAGAAAAGAGATTGAGTTTCAAGTTGGGGACAAAATATTTTTGAAAGTATCTCCATAGAAGAAGATTCTCAGATTTGGCCGTAAAGGCAAGTTGAGTCCATGTTTTTTTGGGCCGTATGAAATTATTGAAAGAATAGGGCCAGTGGCATATCTGTTAGCTTTACCGACAGAGTTGGAAATGATTCAAGATGTGTTTCATGTGTCGATGTTACGATGATATCGTTCTGATCCTTCACATGTGATTTCTCCGACAGAGATTGAAATTCGGCCGAATATGATGTACGGTGAAGAACCGATTAAGATTTTAGCTTGAGAGGTTAGACAATTGAGAAATAAAAGTATAGCTCTAGTGAAAGTCTTGTGCCAAAGACACAGTGTTAAAGAGGCTACGTGGGAACCAGAGGAGGCAATGAGAAAACAATACTAAATATATTTTTCAGTAAGATTTTTGGGGACGAAAATCCCTAAATGGGGGAGAGTTGTAACAGCTCGATTTTGGGGCTAGTTAAAACAGTGGTTTTAGGACCACAAATCTGATGTAGGAAAATTTAATTTTATTATATTTTTATGGTCTACAATTTTATGGAACTATTCTGTGAAAATCTCGTTCAAAAATTTTGACGTTTGGGCACTCAATTCAGTCAAAAGGACTAAATTGAAAAAAGTGAAAAAGTTGAGTTCTACATGTTAAAGGTGCCCAATTGCTATGAGATTTTAAATTAGAGGTCCTTAGTTGGTAATTAAACAATTTGTTAAGTTAGTGGAAAAAAGGACATGATGAGATAAAATTTTAAAGTTTGGCAAAAACAGCATTTTAGTCATTTGGTAAATAAAAGAATAAAAAGGGAAAATCAAGTCAAAATTGTGTCCATCTTCTCCAACCTTCGCAGAAAATCTCAAGCTCACCATAGCTAGAGTTTCTTCAACTTTCAAGCTTGATAATAAGTGCATTCTAGCCCCGTTTTTAATTTTTTTTACATTTTTGAAGTCCGCGTAACTCGATTTACCTATTTCTATCCCTATTTTGAAGTAGGGTTCATGTTTAAAAATTTACCCATGTGTGATATGCATGTGTTTTGATGTTTAATGGTAGAAAATGGAAGTTTGATGTGTAATTAACAACTTTTACTAAGTCATTTTTCATGAAAATACCTAAAAAGGACCTATTTGTAAAAAGATGTAAAATGGGTAGTAAAAATCTAATTTGATGAAAAATGTGGGCTAGAATGAGCATGTATATGTTTTAGCTAGGCTTGGGTAACAAAGAAATTGAATACATTTCATTTTACGAGCCTAAGGACTAATTTGTAAAAGTGTGAAGCTTTAGGCACAAAAATGTAATTTTTCCATAATGTGATGTTTGGAATAATTTGAGTAATGTGAATATTAAGCTAAATTTGTTATTGTAGATCAAGAAAAATGAAGTACAGAACTTGATCGGGGAAAGAATAAGGTGTTTGACGATTAAATCCTTATCTACTATTTTTGTACCGAGGTAAGTTCGTATGTAAATAATGCATTGTTTATTTATGTTTTATATACTTTAATATTGTATGAATTTATGATTGACTCTTGGGATGAAATCGACAATGAAAAACGAGTGAGAAAGATCTCAGTTGAACCTTAAGAATAGTTAGGATACAAATGTCATGACATTAGGGTTAGTTGAGATTACGTGTAAGACCATATCTGGGATATGACATCGATATGAGATTTCATGTAAGGCCATAGCTGGACTATTGCCATCGATATGAGATCCCATGTAAGACCATATCTGGGATATGGCATTGGTATGGTACTATGTATGTGAGATATCTCGAGTATCCTTTAGTATTCCAAATGGTTCAACGGGGAACTTAATGACAATGTTTAAGTTGTCAAAGACTATGATATGTTGCGAACGATTATGGTGAGTTGCAAGTTGGTATAGGTATGTGCACAAAACTCATGCTTAATGAGTTCAATATGTGATGCAACCTCGGATTGGTTGATCGAGTAAGTTATAATGTTAAGATTGTAAATATATCTATGCTAAGCTTGATTATGAATTCACAATGACATTTATGTTAATTTACCTTATGTGAAATCTATGTTAAAGTGTGTTTATGATGCCTGTTATTTGCATAGGAACTTACTAAGCTTTAGAGCTTAGTCCCCTTTCTTTTTCCTTGTCTTATAGTGTCACCAAGCCAACTCGGGGATCGAAGACAGTCGGAGATCCATTCACACTATCAAATTATTATTTTGGGTACTTATGATTTCATTATTTTGAGTTATGGCATGTATAGAGACTTGGTTATTTTGTTATGTGTTGTATCTGATTTGGCCAAATGTGTTGCCTTGTAATGGTTGATAATTCATTTTGCAAATTGCCATTGAAATTGGCTAATATTGGTTAAGTATATATGCATATGATGATGTTCTCATGGATAATATGGATTTTGCATGGTTTGAGATGATAAGTATGAGATGTTGTATGTGATAGTACATAGCATGTAACTGATATGTGAATGACTTGGTTGTGGCTGAATTGGTGCCATATATATGCTTGAATTGGTGTTGGTTGTTGTTATATTGGTTGGTGCAAGTAAGGGTGGCAAAATGGTTTGTAAATAACCTTATTTTTGTCCGCACGGGTAGAGGCACGGCCATGTGTCTCAGCCGTGTAAGGACACGGCCTAGGGGCATAGGCATGTGTCCAGGGCGTGTGAAGTCTGAACCTATTTTATGAAAATTTTCAAAAATTAAAATTTGCCACACTCCATAGCACACGGGTGTGTGACTTGGCCTTGCGACTTCAATTTGTTGATGACGTCATAAACAGAGAGTTACGCGGGTTAGGGACATGGGTGTGTCGGACCACACGGCCTGCCAGCACGGGTGTGTCCCAAAGCCACACGGGCATGTGACCCCTGTTTTGATGAAAAATTGTCTAAGTGTTTTAAAAATTTTTGAAGTTCTTTGTTTAGTCCCGAACTACTCCTAATGCATGTTTTGGGCCTCGTAGGCCTGTTTAAGGGACGATATGAATCTATTCGAAAAGTTTTAAATTTGAGTGGAAATTCATGTCCCAGTTTTGAATGTTTGATTGAGTTTAAGTTTGGTTATGCCTCGTACCCTGTTCTAGATTCAAATACGGGTAAGGGGTGTTACAAGAAATGTTATGTCTACTTCGACCATAAAAGTCTCAAATATCTCCTTACCTAAAAGAAGTTGAATTTGAGACAGTAAAGACGGATCGAGCTGCTAAAATATTATGATTGCGTAATTGGCTATCACTTTGGTAAGGTGAACATCGTTGTAGATACCTTAAGCTGGAAATCAATAATTGAGTTACGAGTCATGTTTAATCATTTGAGATTATGTAATGATGGAGCTTTGTTAGCTGAATTGAGAGTGAGACCAAATTTAATTAAGCAAATCAGGGAAACTCAATTATCAAACATTAAGTTGGCCGATAAAAGAAAGTTTATTGAGAAAAGTGAAAGTTTATTGAGAAAAGTGATTTTGTGGATTCTAGCACCAGTAATGATGGTTATCTATGATTCAATAATCAAGTATGTGTGCCTAATAATGATTAATTGAAATGTCAGATTCTTCGAAAAGCTCACGATGGTCCATTTTCTTTACACCTTTAAGATACAACAATGTATTGAGATTTTTGGGATTTGAATTCGTGGCAGGAAATAAAAGGAAAGATCATTGAATATGTAGCCAAATACTTAACATGTTACATAATCAAGGTCGAACATCAGGTTCTATTCGGTCTACTTCAACCCATTTTAATTACAAACTGAAAATGGGAGCGAGTGATGATGAACTTTGGTACAAGGTTACCTACTTCACCGATGAAAAGAAAACTATCTAGGATATCGTGGATAGGTTAAAAGTTGGCTCAATCTAGCTCTGAGGACCAAATTGGTGACTTTAAAAGCTAATTGAGGTTTACATTCAAGAGATAGTCAGGTTGCATGGTGTTTCAATTTTGATCATATTAGATAGAGATCCTCGTTTCACGTCGAGATTTTGGAAACAACTGTAGGAATCTCTGGGTACGAGATTATATTTCAATACGAACTTTCACTCTCAATCAGATGGCAGTCTGAACGTGTTATACAAGTTCTTGAAGATTGTTGTGAACTTGTATAATTAAGTTTAGAGGTAGCTGGGAGCGTTATCTACTATTGGTTGAGTTTGCACATAATAATAACTTCCAATTGACCATCCAAATGTCTCCATATGCTCTTTATATGGTTAAGGTGTCAAACACCATTGTGTTGGATTGAATTGAGCTAGAAAAAGTTAGTTAGGCCAAATTTGATTGAAGAAGCTAAAAAAAAGGTTCAGTTGATCCAAGATAGATTAAAAGTAACTTCAGATCGACAGAAGTTATATATGGATTTGAAATGAAAGGATATCAAATATTTAATTGGGGATAAGGTATTTCTGAAAGTGTTGCAATGGAAAAAGGTTTGCACTTTGGTCATAAATGAAAGCTAAGTCCAAGGCATATTGAGTCGTGTGAATTATCGAATAAGTTATTCTGATAGCTTATAGTTTGACATTATCTCCAAAACTAGAAAAAAATCTATAACATGCTTTGTGCTTTTATGCTTCGTAGGTATTGGTCAAACCTATCGCATGTAATTCCAGTTGAATCAATTGAGTTTTAACCGCATTTATCATATGTAGAAGAGCCAGTTGAGATTTTGGCTTGGGATGTAAAGGAATTACTGAATAAGCGAGTACTGCTACTAAAGGTTACGTGGCAAATTGATAGTGTTGAGGAAGCCACATGGAATCCGAGGAATCAATATAGTTGAAATCTCTCCACATCTTTTCAAGTAAATTTCAAGGACAAAATTTTGTAAAAGAGGAGAGAACTGTAATGACCCAAATTTAGACGACATTAGAAAATTCAATCTTAGAATCGAAATTATTAAATCAAATTACTAAAAAATTAGAATCAAATGATTACGTATTGAGTAAGGAAGTATAGGGTTGAATTATTATGTGAAATTAAATTAGAATGGTAGTTAATTATAGTATAGGGACTAAAATAGAAAGTAAATAAAATGGATATGATTGATTAAAATACATTAAAGGGTCTTAATATATAAATATCCAAGGAATTTGGAGTTATTAAAGCTTTTCAAATTCATGTTAATGTTTAAGTAGAAAGTATGTCTTCACTTTCCAACTAACTTATAACTTAATAAGTAATTAGATTAAAAATTAATTAGATTAATTAAGTTTTTAATTACTCATATATATACAAAAAGATATTGGGAGAAAGAAAGTAAAAATCTAGCCTTACTTATTTCTTATTCATCGTCCAACAAAGAAGAAAAACAAACAACTTTCTTTTTTATTTTGCTATTGCCGTGTGACCGCCTATAAATGAGTTATCGTTTATAAAATAAATATAACACCAAAAGAATAGAATTAAGAATGGCAGTGTTCGCAAGTGTATGAGTCAAATTGTAATATAGATTGTACAATGAAATACATAGAAGTATTACAATGATTGTACCTAAGGGAGGATGAAATGAATAACGAAAATACGTTTTACAATAATAAGTCTAACTAGTAATAGTTAATTCTTATATTATGAGGGATCATAAAATAGACTTAGAAGAATAAAAATAAAGAAAAATAAACAAATGAATTAAATTGATAACCCAATATGGAAGATTAACTCGCTTTAGGGTTTATAACTAATTTCGGTTGGGGCTATAGAGTGGATTAGGCATCGATTAAGTAATTATTACCTCCCAGCTCTAATAACTTAATCGATTGGTTGATACTCTCTTATCTTTAAACCTCACTTTCTCAACTAGGATAGATTACGATTTACTTAGTTCGACTTGTCTCCCGACCTCGTCTTGGCTATGATAACTTATTATTATTGTCAAGCCTAATTGTTTAACAACACATAAGTTATACCAACAAATCCATCTCAAGAAATCTTAAATTCTCTGTTAATCACATCCCTATCCACTCATTAATCTCTCCTAAGGGATTTAGCCACTCATGTTATTCATAATCTCAACTTCGATTGAATAAACCATGTGAGAAACATGATTGTTCGAAAAAGAAAAAAGATGTGGATAATTGTGAATTGAGTATCGAATGGGGAACAGAGTAGCAAATCTCTCAATTGGAATAATGAAATAAAAAAAATGCAAAGGAAAATATAAATTGAATACTTTAATTAAATAATCAAATCCTTGAATCAAAATTGATTCAAGAAGAAGAACAAGAAAGTATTTAAAAAACCAAAAAGAAAATAAACTAAAATTAATTCTAAACTATGAGGGTTTTTTAAGGCATATAGGATGGCTTGATAACATTCAACCCTTAATGTCTTACTTATAGAGGATTTGGTAGCCCAAATTAGGTCTTCGACATGTCCTAGGTCTTCGTATAAGTCTTACTGTGCGGATGAAAATAACCTTGAAATACTTGGGCAGCACGTTGGCCGTGTCATGCCACACCCCTTGCGTGGCGTGACAGGACACTCAAATACTACCTTGTCTCAATCCTTTGGTGCTTTAACGTCTCGGAAAACTTATGCATCACTCGACCTTTGCTCCCACGTCAATTGGGCTTTATATCTCCATCCTACATACTCAATTAAACTAATTAGCACAACCTCAGGCCCGTGTTGGCTTATTGGGTCACAAAACCTAAAAAATGTGTTAAAAACACTTATTTTTATTAACTTTCTGTCATAAAGCCTAAATACTGAAAATATAAATTAAAACCTTAAATTACTTAGAAAATAAGCTCATTAAGTGTGAAATTGGCCCGAATTAACTACTACATTTGACGACAAGTCAAATACCCCCACACTTAAGTCTTTACTTGTCCTCAAGAAAACTACCCACAAACTAAAATAGAAAATAAGAAATAAACATGCAAGAAAAAGAAAGTGTACTTGAGTCGACTTGATACATGAGATTGGGTCGGAGCATCAACACTAGGATGATTTGTCTAAATATATAACTCTAGCTAGACATTTAAACAATTTAATGTTTTTCACACTTAAATAGATTAGTTTAATAAATTACAAAGTAAACAAGTCAAAGAAAATTAAATATAGAGCACCATCAAAATGTATATATGAATATAGTACCTATTTTTGCAAAGTATAGTTAGTTCGAATAATTTTATTCTACTGGTTTATTTTTCTCCATGTTTTGAACTCTAATGTTGTAATATTTCCCCGATAACCCTTATGATTTTTTTTCTTTGTGCCAATATACTTGAGATTGTTCTCATATATTTTTTTATAAGGGTTATACTAGTCAGATTGCACCGTTTCAATAACCATGAATTTTATCGAGTATTGTCTATTTAATTTGAACCTTTATACTTCTACAAATATAATTACCTATTCATACCTATCTTTATCACTTGGTATATTTAATTTCTTTTAACTATCTATAGTGTAATAAATTGAACTAATTAATCTAAATATAAACAATCTAAATTATTTATTTTCAAGCAAGACTTACGGTTTAAACAAACAACCTATATATATGCTCCTAACCAATCACTTGTATTTAAACAAGCTTAAATACAAACATGCAATTAAAAAGAAAATAAAAAATTTAAAACTAAAAACAAGGAAAAGAAAATAACTGAAAAGAAAATTTTAAAATTTTTCTAAGTCACCCCCACACTTTTTTCAACACATTGTCCATAATGTACAATAAAAGATATAAGGGAAAGATATTACTCAATTTTCTTGATTCATGCAATTCAATTGGTATTTTGCAAAACTGTTAAAAATTTTAGATATTTCCATTAATGAATACATGAGTATTTTGATGTTTAATGATAGATTATGAATGTTTGATAATAGTTATACAAGTTTTGTTAAGTAATTTTTAGTGAAAATGCAAATTAGGGATTAAATTATGAAATGTGGAAACTTTGTGGTTAAAATGTGAAATAAATAGAAAATATGGGCTGTTAGGGACCTAATTGTAATTCGGCTAGCATGGGTTGTGGTTAAATTGCATGAACTTGTGTTTTAATGAAATAAGGACTAAATTGTAAAAATGTGAAACATTAGGGGAAAATATGTAAAAGTGCCTTAATGTGAATTTTGGATTAAATTGAATAGAGTAATGAGTAAATAAGCTGAATTTGATATTATATAGATCAAGAAAAATGAAATCCGAATCTTGAACGGGGAAAAAACAAAGTTCTCGACTAATCGACCAGTTTAGCCATTTTTACATCCGATGTAAGTTCGTATGTAATAAGTTTTGTTATAAATGTATTTTAAATGCTTTGATATTGCATAAATTTTGAATACGGGACTACGAACATGTTCGACAATGATTTGATGATGATTCAGCATTTGAAATCCCAGTTGAACCTTAGGAATAGATAGGATACCAATGACATGTCATTAGAGGTTATTGTGATTATGTGATTCGGGTGCTAGTCCTGTACATCCTACTGGTGGTTGAGTATATCAACATGTGTTGTAGTTACTTGACAGCTTGTATAAGCAGCACCGTGTAACTACGTGTTGACCAACAACTTGTGTGAGCAAGCCGTTGATAGCTCGAGAGTAAGCATATGTGTGATATGTGATTGAGATAGTATTGGCTATGTATGTGGCACTTCAGTACGAGATTCCCGAGTATCCGATATTATTCCGAGTGGTTCAACGAGAAAAAGGTAATGGTACGAGGATGAGAACAATGATATAAATCAGTTCGGGTACTTGTGATGAGTTTGGCAAGTAAGTGATAATCGATAGGTTATTTGTAAGTAAGCAAGTTAATGAATTTATACATGATATCATCAGTCATGGCAATGTATAAATAGTTGAATTGAATGTATTAATTATGTTCTTAAATTGTGATTGATTTGGCAATTATACTTATTTTCATATGAGCTTACTAAGCTTTATAGCTTACTTTATTTGTTTTATCGTGTCTTCTAGTGATTTCAAAGCTAGCTCAGATTCGGGGATCGTCAGAGGCTTCGTCACACTATCTTACTATCACTTTGGTACTTTTGAGTTTATGATTTGGTTGTATGGCATGTATAGGATTATGGTTACTTTGGTTATGAGTTGATAATGATTTTGGCCATTTGAAATGGCTTGTAAATGTTAAATGTTTAGTTTTGTATATTGCCATATGAATTGGCTTGTTTGGAATGTAGAATCATGTATATATGTATACGTGCATGGTTTATATTATGAAGCTTGTGGATATAGATATGGTGGTTGCTAAATGGCTGGTGTTAGAGAATATACATGTTTGTTAAATTGAGTACATTGATGCATATTTGGAAGTGTATAATTAGTTGAATTGTATATCTAATTTTTGGTGTAATTGTAGCATCCCAAAATTGGGCCTAGTTGGAATAGTGGTTTCAGTACCACAAATTCGACATTAAAATATTTGTTTTATGATTATTATGAGGTCTGGGATATGAAAATAAGCATGTGTTAAAGTTTCATAAAGAAAGTTTAAGTATAAGGTGTCCAATTGGAAATTAGGGGTCAAATTGAATAAATTGCAAAACTTGGGTTCTAGAAGCAATTAGTATGAAATTGCTATGGATTATTAATTAGGAGGCCTTAAATAGCAATTTGCCCAATTTCTAAGTTTTTGGACAAAAATGGGCATGCATGGAAAATTTTGAAAGGTTATTAAGGAAGGGCATTTTGGTCATTTGGTAATAAATGAAATAAAAAGGGAAAAAGATAGCTAAAATCAGCCATCATCTTCCTTGTGGTTGCCGAAACTCTCTATAGCCATAGGTAGGGTTTTGGTTCAACATTTCAAGCTTGATAGTAAGTATTCCCTAGCCCCGTTTTATATGTTCTTTATGTTTTTTAGATCCTCGTAACATGTTCTCTCTATTTCTACCCATATTTCAAGCTAGGGTTCATGTTCAAAAATTTACCCATGCATGAGATGCTTGTGTTTTGATGATTTATGGAGGAATATGAGAGTTTAAAGGATAGTAAACAACTTTTACTAAGTAGTTTTTCATGGAAATGGCTTAAGGGACCATTTTGTAAAAGTTGTGAAAATGGGTAGAAAAATGTGAAATGAAAGAAAATGTGGGCTGCTATAAGCAAGAAAAATATTCGGCTAGGCTTGGGTAACTTAGAAATTCCATGCATTTCATTATATGAGCCTTAGGACTAAATTGTAAAAAGTGTGAAAGGTTAGGGGCAAATTCGTCATTTTTCCCGGGGTGAGTCTTAAGCCGAAAATGAACAATGTGAGGTATTAATAATTCATTTTTGCTAATATAGACCCCGAGGAACTAATTCTGGAGGTCGACCGTGGAAACGAAAGGTTTCGGAATAACTAAAATACGAACTCGAAGTAATTTACCAGGTAAGTTCATGTAACTCAAAGTAAACTCTTAATATACACTAAATGTATATATTTGAATGTATGACAATTTAGACATTCATTGCATGATAATCCATGAAATGTCATAGTATAGTTTAAAAGAGAATTGAAGTTTCTCGATTGAAAAAATGATATCTAATGGATTTCTCGAAATGAATTGACGGTAAAAAGGATCTAGCGCAGACAGGTGTTCCTTTAGTGATTGAGCCTCCTGAAGAATAAGTGTGCTGAAATGGATTTAGCCCAGACGGGTAATCCGATTAGGGTCTAAATTTAGTTTGGACTGGTAATTCAGATCCGAACTCATTAGAGTACATGTCATTGTAAGGGATTTAGCTTGGACTGGTAATCCTAATATTACTCTATGAGTTTACATTATGGGGGATTTAGCCTGGACTGGTAATCCCGTCGTAAGAGCGAGGTTCACGGGAGTGCGTATTTAAAATGATCACTTACACAATTTGACGGTAAATGATATATCCATCGAGATTCCGAGAGGTTCAACAGGATTAAAATGAGGAACGAAAATATAAATGATTGAATTGATGAGCTCATCTAAGACTAATGCTATAATGTACAAGACTAACTTAATGGTTGAGTGTATGTGATAGGGAAATTATACTATGCATGTTTGGCATGAATATCCATTATGGATGTATGCTAAACAACTGGTAAGTTTACCTTTCCGTTATCCGAACTTACTAAGCATGTGAATGCTTACCCCCTTTCATTTCTCTTGTCTTATAGAACTCGAGGACTCGTGAAGATTGGAAGACAGTTGGAGCATTGCCAACACTATCAACTTGTCTTGCTTGGGTATATAGAAACTTTTATTTTGTTATAATGGCATGTATAGGATTCTTGGTCATTTTGTTATATGTGTCATTTGGCTAACCAATGTAAGGGCTTGAATGATATACTTATTCATTTTGTATATGGCCATGGGATATGGCTCATTTTGATGTAGGTTGTAAACCTACTAATTTTGCATGGCTATGCTTAAATGTTTCATGTGATGGTTAAATGTGGTATATCATGAATGGACAAGTGAAATGTGGCCAAATCACTTGGAGATGGTTAGGTCATAATTGACAATGAGTTATAAAATGAGCCAAGTATAAAATGTGATTATTGAAGTGGTAATCGTTAATAAAAAAAGGATAACCTAGCATGTGCTAAACCAATAAGATGAGGTTAACATGCAATAGACTATGACAAGGTGGGTTATGGACATATTTAGGCCATGTTAAATACCATTGAAGTTTATAAATGTGTATGGATGTTGAGGGTGACCATTGGCTTGGAAAATATCCGCCAAAAAGGTATACAAGGGTAGACACACGGGCATGTGCCTGCCCCTTGGGCCTGTTGCTCAATCGTGTTTCCCTGCACCTTGAATTTTTAGGTCAGTATACATGGTAGTAAACACACAGGCAGAAATATGGCCGTGTGTCTCAACTGTGAGAAGGACACGCCCTTGCACACGGGTGTGTACCTTGGCTGTGTGCCCCTAGATGGATGATGACATCATAAATAGAATGGCCAGGTTTTTAGACACGGGCGTGTCTAGGCTATGTGAGGGACACGAGCCAGGGACACGAGCGTGTGCTCAGCCGTGTGAAAACCCCTGTAGGTTCAAAATGAAAAATAAATTCCAAGGATTTAACACGGGTAAGGGACACAGGCATGTCCCAATGCACACGGGCGTGTGCATTGCCTCTATACGGGCGTGTGAGGCTTAAACCTTGAAATTCCCAAAAGTTTTCTAAAGTTCTCGGTTTAGCCTTGGATCGCTTTTAATGCATGTTTTGGACCTCGTAGGTCCATAATTCAGACAATACGATTCTGTTTGATCGATTTTAAATTGAAATGAAATTTTATAGCCCGTATTTTCCAGAAATGCCATGTTTGTGTACGATAATGCCCTGTACCTTGTCCTTGTCTCGGGTATGGGTAAGGGGAGTTACAGTAATGGTATGGTCTATTTTGTGACTTGTGTGTATTGAGAAAGGTGGTATAGAATATGCATGAATTAGGCTAGAATTGGTTGGTTTAAATGCCAAATTATGCTATGTTTTGGTGCCAATTAGGCAGATGTAGGTTTGCATAAGTTTGGGTGGCAAAATGGTTTGGTAAATAGCCTATTCTTGTCCACATGGGCAGAGGCACGGGCGTGTGTCTCAGCCGTGTGTGACACAAGTTATGTTACACGGTCGTGTGTCCCCTGGTGTTGAATTATAAATCAATTCAGTATGCTCCACACGGCCTAGCAGATGAGTATGTGATTGGCCATGTGGCCTAAGTCAGTATACCCTACAGGTTTGGCACGGCCTAGTACACAACCTGGCACACGGGTGTGTATGGCCATTTTTAGGGCACACGGGCTAGCTACATGGGCATGTGTGTTGGCCGTGTGACCCAAGTCAGAGAGTTACACGGGGTCAGACACAAGCTGGGACACGACCATGTGCTCCAATTTCGAATGTCCACACGGCCTACGACACGGGCGTGTCTTTGGCTGTGTGAAACACACAGCCGGGCCACACAGGCATGTGTCCCCTATTTTTGAGAAAAATTTCTTAAGTGTTTGTAAAATTTCCTGAGTTATCGGTTTACTCCCAAGCCACCCCGAATGAATGTTCTAAGCCCCGTAGGCTCGTATTAGGGACAATATGATTGGTTGTGATTGAATTGTATTTGAATTGATTAAATTGTATGTGAAATATATGTTTAAATGTACAATAAGTTCGGTAATGCTCCGTAACCCTATTTCGGCGTTGAATACGGGTGAGGGGTGTTACATTCAAGATCTTCATCTTCTTCGAAGTCCGTCTCCTTCTTCACCTTGCTTGATTCGGTCGTTAAATTATACTTGGCTACTGGGAATAATGGCAGCTTCAGGCCACTTTTCCTTGCATAGTCTTCAAAGATTGGTCTGATTTCTTGCATCTATCGCGTGATCCATTTCGAATCGGATAACAAATTGTTGCCTTGATATGTTTTGGTTTTTATCGCCCTTTTTCATTTTTGATTCCCTATGAGGTATTCCACACTTGATTCCAATATCGAAAACTTACTTGGTTGAAGGACACGACCTACTCATCCTATCGACACCTTTGCTTGTCAGCATATGGATATTACTAAGTTCAAGAAAAATGTTGTTTGTTTATATTGGTTGGATTGAATCTTTTGGCTATTAGCTAAATATGTTATTTTTTTTATAATAGTTTGATTGTGTGAATTGGTTGGTTAAGTGTTGATGCATTGAAGGATATGATTTGGTGATATTTGAATGTGTTTAGATAGGTTGATTAGATTATTATGTTTTAAGGCAACTTTTAGGTATGTTTGGGTTCAATTGGTTATGATTTTGGATGTTTGAAAGTATGCAATTTTGGCTATTTGAGTATTAAGTCTTGATAAAAAAATAACTTGTCTTAAGACCAATAGAACAAATTTCTCTTAATTTTGTATTCAATATTTTAATGCCTCAAGATATATCTAGTTAGTTTTGAGACAATTGCTTCTAGGTCTCGAGACAAATGTAGTTGTCTTGAGATATAAGTATATTAAAGGTAAAATAATTTTGTCATGTTCTAGGTCTCGAGACAAGATCCTCTTGCCTCAAGACATTCAAACATCGAAAAAAAAATAGGAAAATAGGGAAGGCCAGTCTCGAGACCTAATCTCCAGACATAAAAGACCTTACCTTGAGACACAACATGTACTGTCTCGAGACATGTTAACTTCAAAGCTAAAATTTCCAAAATAATTTATGGCTTGTAATGAAACATAACCTTGGAAATGTTGGAAAAATTTGGTTTGAAAATGGTTTTCTTGCACAGCGAAAAATAAAAATTTTGAAAACCGAACTGGTTTGTGATATTTATAGCAATAAACCCTTTTCTAAAATAGCACCTATGTTTTTGACTAAACAAATCCTTGTCGTTCCTGACTTTCAACTGAATGACCTTTTTCACTATTCTTGTACAACAAACTTATTCGAGTTTGGGCTCGAATGATTCGAATCAAACATAGAACTAGAAATTTCTTTAGTTTCGGTATGAAAGCAAAATATCTTCTCAATAGAAACTGGTAGAACTATTTCTAGAAAATAGAATTTATACTTTATAGAATAAAACTCTCACTATTTTTGGGCAAAGTAACTATATCTTGGAGTTTTGTCTTTAGCCCTATCAATGCCATCTATTTTTAGGGAGAAAAGGTGAAATGCAACACCCCTAACCCGTATCCATCGTTAGAACAGGGTTTCGGAGCATTACCAGAACATTCAAAACATTTTACAAAAAATTCTTATAAGTTACTATTCATCTATTGAGATCATTCAAAACATCTCTCAATTGGACCCTTGAGGTCCAACACGAGAATTAGAGTCGAGTCAGGACTTAATTAGGACCTCTAAGAATTCTTTGCGAAATTAAAAAAAAATTCAAAGTGCAGGGCTCACACGCCTGTGTGGTCTAAGGGACACTCCCATGTGACCTTGGGACACGCTTGTGTTAGAGGCCATGTTCGACCTCGTGTAACTCTCTGACTTGCACACACGGCCATGCCACATGCCCGTGTGCTACGTCGTATGGTCAATTAATTCAATTCAAAATTAGGTACAGGTTTCACACGGCCAAGACGCACGCCCGTGTTCTAGGCCGAGTGGCGCACATGGATGAGACACACGCCCGTGTCTCTTCCTGTGTGCTCAATTCTGAGCATTCTGTTTCTCAAAATTAAGGTGCAGAGGATACACAACCTAACCACATACCCATGTTACCAGGCCGTGTGTCACACATGGTCTAGACACACGCCCGTGTGGACAAAATGAAGCTATTTCTAGCTTCATTTCTCATCCAAAATTTCACCCAATACCTGCACTTGAAATACACAACCAATACCAACCATTCCAATCATTCAACATAAGCAATTTCATCATTCACAAGGCATATCACTACAAGCATGCATGATCACAACCTTACCTTAGTTTAACATAGGCATTTACAACATTGATCACATATTGTTAACATAACACATGTGTATAGATATATCATAATAATCTACTTAGTCATACCAAAATGAACCATTACTAGCCATTCTAATGGCTAGGTTACAAAATAACATTTCAAGCCACTATTGGCCAAGTTGTCCTATACATGCCATTATACCAAAATGATTTTTACTAAGTATACCCAAAATGACTAATTGATAGTGTGACGTTGCTCCAGTGATCTTTCAACCCTTATGAGCTTTCGAGCACTATAAAACAGGGAAAAAAATGGAGTAAGCATTATACGCTTAGTAAGTTCGTATAACGGAAACTAAACTTACCAACCCTATTTATTGAATCGAAGAATACAATGTTATGCTTCCATCCATTTAGCTAAATTGGCTAATCACATACATTCAATCAAACGTGTTAGGCACCAAAATCTTCATATCAATCAAGTAACACAGATGAGCTCATCAAGCAATATTCTTCAAGTCATTATCATTTCATCTCAAAATTTTCATGTCATATCAAGGGTTTTATATCCGTTGAATCATTAATTCCGATGGAGTCTCAAGTAGTACACTTGAAGTGTACGATTCAATAATCCATCAATTTCTTATTTAAGGGTACCCATTGGGGCACTTAAATAAGAAACAATATTTCGAGCCACATATCGTATAACAGGATTACTAGTCCAGGCTAAATCCTTTACATAACGTAAGCTCAGAGGAGCTCAATTAGGATTACCAGTCCAGGCTAAACCCTAATCATAACGTATGATCGAAAGGTATTATATCAGGATTACCCGTCCGGGCTAAATCCCGTCCGCAAAAAATGCAGGACCTTATTAGTTTCGGAAAAGTGCATAAAACCATCGGAATTCAACATTTAATCGGGACTTAACCCTTTATCACAATTTCAAGTATGTATCAAATTTTCCATCATAGCATACAAATAAAGCACATCAATATAAATCACATTACATACGAACACAACATTCATTTAACATAATTACATGCTCGATTAAGTTACACAAACTTACCTCGACACTTGTTCGCGTTAGAATTCTACTAATCCGAAATCTTTTCTTTTCCTCAATCTAACCTTGAATTAGTGTTTTTCGGATCTATATAAATGGATTTAACCATCAATTTCACACATTTCATATTTAAATGGACTCAATTTACGTCCTAGGCAAAATTACCATTTTACCCTTAACTTTTCCATAAATTTTGATTTTGTCCCTAGGCTTGAAAAATGAAACTTGTGCAAATTGCTCCCTATTCTGAGCCTAACCAAAGCCCCATTACAAATTTTACAACACATGTATTCTCTTGTTTGTAGCTGAATTGGTTGTATGAACATGCTTGGATTGGTGTTGCTTGTTGTTGTGTAGGTTGGTGCAAGTAAAGGTGGCAAAATAGCTTCGTAAATAGCCTTATTTTTGTCCACACAGGCAGACTTCACACGGCTCAACGACATGGGTGTGTGCCCAGGGCGTGTGAAGTCTGCACCTATTTTATGAAAATTTATGAAGATTAAATCGCCCACATGGCCTAAGCCCACGGGTGTGTGACTTGCCCGTGTGACTTAAATTTGTTGATGATGTCATAAATAGAGAGTTCCACGGGTTAAGGACACAGGCGTATATGTCCACACGGCCTACCCACACGGGCATGTCCCAAAGCTACACGGGCGTGTGACCCCTATTTTGATGAAAAAAATTTAAGTGTTGGGAAGTTTTCTAAAGTTCTCAGTTTAGTCTAGAACCACTCCTAATGCATGTTTTAGGCCTCGTAGGCTCGTTTAAGGGACGATATGAATGTTTTCAAAAAGTTTTAAATTTGAGTTGAAATTCATGTCCCGGTTTTGAATGTTTGTTTGAATTTAAGTCCAGTAATGCATTGTACCCTGTTCTGGCGTCGAATACGGGTAAAGGGTATTACATTAGTGGTATCAGAGCCATGGTTTAGTCGATTCTCGGACTAACGTAGTGTGTGTAAGAGTCTAGCTATACATGCCATAAATAAATTGTGATAGTATGATGACTTCTGACAATTGTAAATTGTGTTTTCATATATTAATGGATCCCAATCGAGTCGAGGCTGATAAGTAAAAAGTAATGCGCAGGCTCCCGCTTAAGGGGTAGCGCCATCTAATAGTATACCCCTTACGGTTAGTCAAGGAGAAGGAGGCAGGGAAGCCTTTCTCTATATAATGAATGAGTGGTATACAAAATTTGTTCAAAAAAATCTGAATGCCCAACCTCCTTCACCCCCACCTATTCCTCGACCGGTTCCCGTAACCCCACAAGGTATGGATTTTATGAGATTAAATAAGCCTCTGGTTGATAAGATCCGCAAGCATAGGGCTGAAGATTTACAAGCTAATGTGGATGATGATCCCAAGAGAGCCGAGTTTTGGCTCAAAAACTCTATTAAGGTATTCAATGAGTTGTCCTGCACATCGGATGAGTGTTTAAAGTGTGTTATCTCGCTTCTAAGAAATTCAGCATACCATTGGTGGAATACACTTGTATCTATCTTTCTGAGAGAAAGGGTTACAATGGGACTTCTTTTAAGAGGAATTCTGAAAGAAGTATATTAGCCAATAGTTCATTGATTAGAAATGTAAGGAATTTCTGGAGCTGAAATAGGGTCATATGGCCGTAATAGAGTACGAGCGAGAATTTGTCAGACTGAGCAAATACGTTCGAGAGTGTGTTTCCATAGAGGCTGAATGGGATCTTAGAATTGAAAGAGTTTGTGGTATTGGTTGAATGGGCTTGTAAGGAAGAAGAATTGAATAAAGGAAAAGGAAAGCTGATCTTGAAGCTAAAGACTCGAGGAAGAGACCAATGAGTAAGTCATTTCCATTTCAGTCCAAGAAGTCTAAAATAATGTATTCCCATTCAAATTTTTTAGCGGTGTATTCACACAGAGATCGTGGGAAGCAACATTCGAGTTTGAAATCTAAAGCCACCTCAATGGCGAGTGTAGGCAATGTAAAGTCTAACAGACCCGAATTTCAATAGTGTGGTAGACATCATCTTGGCGAAAGTAGAATGAATGATCGAGCTTACTTTAAGTGTGGTTCTCAAGATCATTTTATCAGAGATTGCCTAGAGATGACAGAGAAAGAGAAATTTCAAAGTGCTAGGCATAGTAATACTGCTTCTAGAGGAAGGCCCCCAAGGAATACTGAAAATAGAGCCAGTAGTAAAGGTGTGACTAAAGAAACCACTGTGAGATCCGAAGCTCGAGCACCAACGAGAGCCTATGCCATCCGTGCTTGTGAAGAAGCGGCGTCTCCCGATGTTATTATTGGTACTTTTTCTCTTTATGATACTGACGTTATTGCATTAATTGACCCTGGATCTACTCATTCGTATATTTGTATGAATTTGGTAAATAATAAGAAATTGCTTGTTGAGTTTACCGAATTTGTGATTAAGGTGTCAAACCCTTTAAGTAAGCATGTTTTAGTTGACAAAGTATGTAAGAAATGTCCTTTGATGATTTGAGGTTACTATTTTTCGGCTGACTTGATGTTGTTTCCATTTGATGAGTTTGATGTTATTTTGGGTATGGATTGGCTGACGTTGCATGATGCTATAGTAAATTGTAGACAGAAAGTTATTGAATTGAAATGTGAAAATGGTGAAATTCTTCGGGTTAAACTAGATGAGTCAGGTAGATTGCCTGTGGTGATTTCTTCAATGTCAGCTCAGAAATGTATAAGAAAAGGGTGTGAAGTTTACCTAGCTTATGTGTTCAACATGAAAGAGTCTAAATTAAAAATTGAATCAGTAGTATAGTTTATAGCAAGACCGAAATGTCGAACCCATAGGAACTAAAAGTACTAGCATTAACTTTGTTTTTATTATCTAGCCTAAAAATAAAAAGGGTTTGTTTTATCTAAATTAATTAACTAAACTAAGCATACAAAGGAAGAAAATTGGGGAAATACTTTTGGGAAAAACTAATTGATTTGGACAATACCCAAGGAAAAATCCACCTAGACTTCACTTGTTATTTGACTCTAAATTAGACGATTTATTCACTTGACTTGAGCCGTAGAAGTCCCTAAGTTATATTATTATCTCTCTCGAGACTAACAACGTCTAACCCTAGGTTGATTAATTAATATCTCTTTCTAATTAAAACCCCTAGTGTTGCATTAACTCGATCTATGGATTCCTTTATTAGGTTTCACCCTAATCCAGAAAAATTACGTCTCCCTACGTCTAGGGGTGCAATCAACTCCACTTAATTATGCTAAATCTACTCTTAGACAGGGACTTTTGCTCCTCTGAATAAGCACATCAATACTTGAATCAATATCTTGGAATATTAAAGCAAGAATTAAGAACTCATAATTAAGTACAAGTCAAATGTTCATCATATAATTCAGAAAATAATAACAAGATCCATCTTAGGTTTCATTCTCCTTAGATATTTAGGGGATTTAGTTCATAAGTGTAAAAGAAAACATCTCAGAAGAATAATGATAACAAAACATAAAGAAACCCAAAAATCCCGAAGGAAATTGAAGGGAGATCTTCAGTCTTGAAGGGGCATCTGGCTTCTGAGATGGATCAATCGACTTTTTTCGAGTAATCCCTTGCTTCATACTCCGTGTGTGTCTTTCAGGTACCTCCTAGGGTGTTTATATAGGCTTTAGAATGCTTCTAAACCCTCAAGAGTGGCCTTTTCTGAATAGGACTAGACTTGGGCTCGACAGGAACAGGCCCGTGTGACACACACATGTGAGGTGGCTTAGGCCGTGTTGCAATCTGTTAAATAGACACGAGCATGTGAACTACCCATGTGAGGAAGTCCAGGCTGTGTTGATTTCTTACGTTGACCCATTTTCTTTATTTTTGGCCCGTTTCTTGCTCTTTTTACTCTCCTATGCTCACCTAAGTATAAAACATGAAATTAAAGGATTAGGAGCATCGAATTCACCAAATCTAAGGATAATTCTTCCAAAAATGTGCTAAGCATGGGATAAAAATATGTATAAATTACGATTTATCAGATGTGTTCCCGGAAGAGTTGCCTGGGTTACCTCCAGTTAGAGAGGTTGAGTTTGGCATTGAATTAGTCCTTGGACTTCACTGGTATCTATTACTCCGTATAGAATGGCTCCCGATTGAATTGAAAGAATTAAAAGCTCAGTTGCAAGAATGGATAGATAAGGGTTTTGCAAGATCGAGTTATTCTCTTTGGGGTGCTCCGGTATTGTTTGTAAAGAAGAAAGATGAATCGATGAGACATTGTATAGATTAGCAACAGCTCAATAAGGTAACCATAAAGAAAAAGTACCCGTTGCTGAGGATAGATGACTTGTTTGATTAGTTGAAAGGAGCAGCAATGTTTTCCAAGATTGATTTGAGATCCAGGTATTACCAATTGAGAGTTAAAGAGTCAGATGTGCTGAAAACTGCTTTCAAAACAAGGTACGGGCACTCTGAATTTCTTGTTATGCCATTTGGATTAACGAATGCCCCTACTATTTTCATGGACTTAATGAACCAAAATTTTCGACCATATTTGGATAAGTTTGTAGTTGTTTTTATTGATAACATACTGATTTATTCTCGTGATGAAACTGAGCATGCTGAGCATTTGAGAACTATTTTTCAAAGTTTGAGAGACATAAAGTTGTATGCTAAGTTAAGTAAAAGTGAGTTTTGGTTTAGAGAAGTGGGATTTTTGGGCTATATTGTCCCAGGTGATGGTATTCGGGTTGATCTAAGTAAAATTTTGACAATTGTTGATTGGAAGCCGCTGAGAAATGTGTCCAAAGTTAGAATCTTTCTAGGCTTAACCGATTACTACCGATGGTTTGTTAAAGGATTTTCGATGATTACTACTCCTATGACGAGATTGTTGCAAAAAGACGTCAAGTTTGAATGGTCTAAAAAGTGTCAGCAAAGTTTTGAGAAGGCATTATTGATTGAGGCACCAGTTTTAGTGCAACCTAAACCGGGAAAGGAATTTGTGATTTATAATGACACGCCATTGAATAGACTAGGATGTATGTTGATGAAAGAAGGCAAGGTGAAGCTTATTCCTCGAGACAATTGAAGCCACATGAGAAGAATTACCCGACACATGATTTGGAATTAGCTGCAATTGTGTTTGCTTTGAAGATATGGCGAGACCATTTGTATAGTGAGAAATGTCATGTTTTTACCGACCATAAGAGTTTAAAGTAATTGACGACCCAAAAAGAATTGAACTTACGGCAACGAAGATGGCTTGAGTTACTGAAAGATTATGGGTTGGTGATTGACTATTACCTGGGTAACGCAAATGTAGTTGTAGACACCTTGAGTAGGAGGATTTGTTTGCTTTGAGAGCATTGAATGTGAGATTGACCTTATTCGATGATAGTTCTATTCTAGTCGAGTTGAGAGCTAGTCTGATGTTTATGCTGCAAATTTGTGAATCCCAGAAATGTGACAGTGATTTGTAAGCCAAGAGAGCTCATTGTGAATCAGTTAGTGATTCAGATTTTCATGTCGAATCTGATGATTGTTTGATATTCCGAGATAGGGTTTGTGTACCGAAAAGTGATGAACTTATTTAGAAAATTCTTCATGAAGCACATAATGGTTGTTTATCTGTACATCGGGTGTTACAAAAATGTATAATGACTTGAGGAAAATGTATTGGTGGTCGAGCATGAAAACAGATATCTTTGTTTTTGTTTTGAGATGTCTAATTTGTCAGCAAGTGAAAACTGAACACCAAGTGCCTTCAGGTGTACTTCAGCCAATGATAGTACCCGAGTGGAAATGGGATAGGATTACAATGGATTTCGTAACAGGCTTGCCTATCACTCCTAAAAAGAATAATGTCGTATGGGTTGTGGTTGATAGATTGACAAAATCGGCTCACTTTATACTGGTACATCCTAATTATTCACTTGATAAGCTAGCTGAACTGTACATTGCTGAGATTGTGTGTAATATCCCGAATTAGGGCCTAATCGGAATAGTGGTTTCGTGACCATAAATTCGAGATAGAAATAATTATTTTATAATTATTTTTAGGTTTATGATATGATTGCATGATTGTGTGAAAATTTCGTGATGAAATTCTATGCCTAAAGTGCTTAAATTGAAAGTAGGGACTAAATCGAATAAGTTGCAAAACTTGCATTCTAGAAGTTTTTAGTATGAAATTGTTTTGGAATATTAATGAGGAGGTCTTAAATAGCAATTTGACCAATTTTAAGCTCATGGACAAAATTAGGACATGGAAGGAATTTTTGGAAAGTTTAGTAGTAAGGGTATTTTGGTCATTTAGTTATTAAAATGAATTAAAAACAAAATTAAAAGCCAATTTTTGTCCATCTTCTTCATTAGGCCGAAATTTCAAGGGTTCTCCATAGCTAGGGTTTGTTTCAAGCTTCCAAGATCCATAATCAAGAAAGACGTGGAATCGACCTCAATCGAGGAAAAGAAAAGATTGTGGACTAAATTGCAAAATCTTTGTATTTTGGTACCAAGGTAAGTTCATGTGTAAATAATGTATCATAATGGTTATTTTTAAGTTATTGATGTTAATTATATGTTATGCTGAATTTTATTATGAAATGTATGCTTTGTGGTTAATTTCAAATAATATGTAAATTATGTGAACTACTTGTTAAATATAATTGTTACCGAGTATTGATTTCGGCATTCTACGGAAGACGGCAAGGATAAGTGTTCGAGGAAAAATCATGTTTGAACCTTAGGAATAGATTAGGATACAAGTGACATGTCACTAGGATGATTGAGCATCCGAACTCGTTGAGTTGAGTCCGAGTTCACTTATGGATGCGAATGTCCGAACTCGTTGAGTTGAGTCCGAGTTCGTGAGATGTAACTAGGCATCCGAACTCGTTGAGTTGAGTCCGAGTTCACTTATGGATGCGAACGCCTGAGCTCGTTGAGTTGAGTCCGATTTCGCTTATGGGCGGGTTACATGATTGCTTGATTGCATATATGGCACTTATGTGCAAGTTATCCATGTATCCGAATTATATTCCGATGTGTTCAACGGGTAAAGTTCTACTCAATAGAGGAATATTCGAGATGTAAAGAGAAGTATTGGTGAGTGATGTGAAATGGTTATTTTGGAAAGGTATGTATTTAACCCTCGGGTTGAGTATTGATACAACCACGATAAGGTAATAAGATGATGAAAAATGATTAAAAATGTGATATGTGTTTTAGTGATACATGCTAATGTTGATTGGTATGACTGTTTGTTATGTTACTTATTATTTGCATATGAACTTACTAAGCATTTATGCTTACTCCCTCCTTCTTACTCATTGTAGTTTTGGACAAGCCAGCTCAGGAGTCGGGATAGGTCGAAGGCTCAGTCACACTATCCGGAAGACTTTTGGTAATGGCTTGTAAATTTAAGTATGGCATGTATAGCAATATACTTTTTTTTGTGTAAATGATCTTATGGTATGGTGATGGAATGGTTGAGGAAATGCTTGATAATGATAAATTATGAAAATATTTAGTTTAGATTATATTTGATGTTAAGGAAAATTATTAAGATACTTAGTGCATAAAAACTCATAAAAGGGATGAAATTTGCCATAAACAGAATACTGCAGCAACACTGACGCGAGTTTAAAAATTTACTAAAAATCATAGAAATTGAACTTGGTGATGGAATACATATCAAATTGAAGCTTATTATGTCTAGTTTCACATGAAACAAATGAAACAAGTAAAGAAATTATATGTTAGAAGATATTTGAATTTTAGTGAAATAGGTTCATAACAGTTTCTGAATCCCCTGTTCCTACTTTATAAATTCACCATAAATTTTAAAGATATAATTAGGTGGTGTATTTTATATCCTCAGAATCCTTATTGAGTCTAGTTTTAGGAGAAACAAACCTTATAGTCATATGAATTTTTTACAGAGAGAAATGTGGTTCGTAGTAAATAGAGGTTAGACAAGTCAAGTCCTGAAATAGGGGTAACTTTAACTAATAAAATGTACTAATTGGACCAACCAAAATTTCTATAAAAAAATTAGTAGATAGGTATATGAGTCTAGATTTAGGGAAAATTTACGGATCTTGATTTCGAGTTTCGTAACTCGAGATATGATTTTTCTTGTGACTGTGATGCAAGTAGCTTAAAAGCTGTGAATGTAGAAATAAATAATCCAAAGTTCTAAATATGTTAAATTAAGCTTAGTAACACCTCATACTCGACTCCGGCGACGGTCTCGGGCGTGGGGGCGTTACATTGTGAGATTGCATGGGGTGATTATTTATATTATTTTAGATAAGGATCTGAGGTTTACTTCGAGGTTTTGAAAAAAGGTGCAAGAAGCCTTAGGTACGAAATTGAATTTTAGTACTGCATTTAATCCACAGATCGACGGTCAATCCAAAAAAGTAATTCAGATACTTGGGGATATGCTTCGATGCTGTGTTTTAGAATTTGAGGGTAGTTGGGAAAAATATATACCATTAGTCGAATTTGCCTATAACAACAGCCATTAGTCGAGTATCAAAATGACACCTTATAAGGCACTGTATGGCTGTAAGTATCGAACACCTTTGTATTAGACTGAGCTTAACGAGAAACAAATTCACAGGATTGACTTGGTTAAGGAAACCGAAGAAAAAGTAAAAGTAATTCGGGATTGTTTGAAAGATGCTTACTATAGACAGAAATCAGACGCGGATTTGAAAAGAAAGGAGATTGAGTTTCAATTTGGGGATAAAGTATTTTTTAAAGTATCTCCGTGGAAGAAGATTCTCAAATTTGGCCGTAAAGGCAAGTTGAGTTTAGTTTTATTAGGCCGTATAAAATTATTGAAAGAATAGGGCCAGTGGCATATCAGTTACCTTTACCGACAGAGGTGGAAAGGATTCATAATATGTTTCATGTGTCGATGTTGCGATGGTATCGCTTTGATCCTTCACATGTGATTTCTTCGACAGGGATTGAAATTCGATTGGATATGACGTACGGTGAAGAACTGATTAAGATTTTAGCTCAAGAGGTTAGACAATTGGGAAATAAAAGTATAGTCCTAGTGAAAGTTTTATGGAAAAGTCATGGTCTTGAAGAAGATACATGGGAACCTGAGGAGGCTATGAGAAAACAGTATCCAAACCTCTTTTCTGGTAATGACAAAAATCCATAAAGGAGAGAAGAGTTGTAACAGCTCGATTTTGGGGCTAGTAAGAACAGTGGTTTCGGTACCAGAAATTTAACATAGAAAAAGTTATTTTTATTACAATTTTTATGGTCTATAGTTTCACGGAATGATTTTGTTAAAATTTCATTCGAAAATTTTGATGTTTGGGCACTCAATTTAGTAAAAAGGACTAAATTCTAAAAAGTGCAACAGTTGAGTTCTACATGTTAAAGGTGTCCAATTGCTATAAGATTTAAATTAGAGGTCCTAATATGATAATTAGACCATTTGTTAAGTAAGTGGACAAAAAATGGACATGGTGAGATAAAATTATATAGTTTGGCAAAAAGGGCATTTTGGTCATTTGGTAAATGTAACACCCCTTACCTATACTCAATGCTGGAACAGGGTACGAGGCATTATTGTACTTGAAAGTAATCAAACACACAAAAACTGGACCATAAAATTTCGTTCCAATTAAGGTCATTCAAACATATACTTAACATCCCTTATACAGGCGTACGAGGCCTAAACCATGCATTGAGAAGATTTGGGACTAAACCGAGAACTTCCGAAACCTTTACAACAGTTAGGAAAATTTGCAAGTTTTGAAGAGTCACATGCCCGTGTGGGCAGGCCGTGTGGTCACACACACCCGTGTGGCTTGGGACACGCCCATGTCCTCAGCCTGTGTAACTCTCTGACTATGATATCATCAACCAAGTAAGGTCACATGGCCAAGGCACACGCCTGTGTCCTTAGGCCGTGTGGCGAATTAAATTCCAAAAATCAAGTGCAGACTTCACATGGCCTGGGCACACGCCCATGTTCTGAGGCCGTGTCTCTCATACGGCCAAGACACATGGTCGTGTCTCTACCTGTGTGTTTACTACTAAGTATTCTGTTTTGCATTAAATGGGGTGCAAATGACACACGGAAAAACTACACGCCCAGGTGGGCTGGCTGTATGTCACACGCGGCCTAGACACAAGCCCGTGTGCCTACCCGTGTAGACAACTTTAAGGCTATTTTCCAAGCCAATTGTCACTCTTAATTATACAACCACATATATGATTTCAATGGTACTTAAATATTCATAAACCTAGCTCATGCATGACAACTTCTCGTCACATTATACTTGTTTAAGACACCCTGTAATGACAATCCATATCTTACCATCACATACACGATAATCAATATTTCTTAGATTTGCATGCATGCATTTTTCATGCCAACTTATACACCCACACAACATTTAATCAATAACAACCATAGGCCATATCATAATGGAAATGGGCATATACATGCATAGATGAATAGGGTTACAACCCAATAATCACTATGAACCATATCTCATGGCCATATACAAAATAAATAAATTATCATTATCAATCAATACATTTGGCTAGACCAATATGACACATAACAAAAAGACCAAGTTCCTATCCATTCCATATTCAAAATTTTAAGACTAACTATACCCAAATAATCCAATCGATAATGTGAACGGGCCTCCGACATACTTTGATCTCCGAGCTAGCTTGGCGATACTATAAGAAAATGGAAAAGAGAGGGGGTAAGCATAAAGCTTAGTAAGTTTGCATATAATTAATAAGCAATACAATTATGCATTTTCATACACATACATAACTTAACTTAAATCATCTCATTCTCAATAATCATTGTAGTCATGTCCTATCTCAATCAATCTACATAAAGTTCAATAGAAACTAAGATCATAATTCCTTCATTCTCATCTTACCAAAGTCATATCATTTTGTAATCTCAATAACTACGAGCTTGGCGTACATACCTATACCCTTTTCAACATGATCCTACCTCGTCATATATTTGATACATCCTTGGACTACCCGTTGAACCACTTGGAATACTAAAGGATACTTGAGAAACCTCATTCATGTAGTAAGATGCCAACGCCATATCCCATATATGGTCTTACATGGGAATACAAGTCGATGCCAATGCCATGTCCTAGACATGGTCTTACATGGGATCTCATATCAACGCCATATCCTCGATATGGTCTTACATGATAACACATACCGATGCAGATGCCATATCCCAGATATGGTCTTATACGGGATCTCATCACCCCAAATGTCGTGATATTTGTACCCTAAGTATTCCTAAGGTTCAACCTGCTTTCATCGTCTCAATTCTTTGTAGAACAACATTAATAATATTTACAAAGAAAAGTATACGATTCATGCAACATTAAAGGTTAAATACATATTAGAATGCTATATCAATTACACACAAACTTACCTCGGTACAAAATATGAACAACTAGTTTGATTTAGTCCAAGATCTTGTTTTTTTCTCGGTTTAGGCCCGGACTCCGTTTTTCTTAATCTATAATAGCAAATTTCACTTATTTAATTATCACATTATTCAAAACAGCCCATAAATCATATTTTGGAAAAATTATAGTTTTGCCCCCTAAACTTTCACATAATTATAATTTATCCCCTAAGCTCGTAAAATGATTTTCATCAAATTCCTTCACTACCCAAGCCTAGCCAAACCTTTATTGAGCTTATAACAGCTCACAATTTCAGTTATTTCACACATTTACTCCCTATTTTACAACTTTTACAAAAAGAAAAGTCCTCTTTAGGTGTTTTCATGAAAATCACTTAACAAAAGTTGTTTATATAACAACCAAGATTCATTTTATTCCATAAAAATTCAGAAAAAAAAATTAATGCTCTCATGGCAAAACTCTAGACTTTCAACCATAGTGCAAAATAGTCCCCTCATTAGCTAGATTAAGCTATAAGGGTTCCAAAAACACAAAAATCAACAAAAATGACCATCAAAATGATTTACTAATAAGATTTGTAAGTTGTTAAAAATGTTCAAGCTTCCATGGCTGTTTTCTTGGAGAAAAATCGGTGGAGAGAAGAAACGATGATAGCCTTTTTTTTATCTATTAAGTCACCAACTCACTAACTTTGACCAATTTCAAAATTAAAAATTCCATGTCCAGCCCCCACATTTTTACTTGTCTATTTACACAATAAGGACCTCAACTTTAACGTTCCATAGCTATTTAACACCTTTAGCTAGTAGAATAGAAATTTTATACTTTATGCGATTTAGTCCTTTTTAAGCATTCAAACGGTAAAATTTCTTAACAAAATTTTTACACAATCATATTATCATGCTATAGACCTCAAAAGAATATTAAAATAAATTTTATGACCTCGGATTTGTGGTCCCAAAACCATTGTTCCGACTAGGCCCAAAAATTGAGATGTTACAGTAAATAAAAGAATAAAAAATAGAAAATAAAGCCAAAATTTGTCCATCTTCTCCAACCCTTGGCTGAAATTCTCAAGACACCATAGCTAGGGTTTCTTCAACTTTCAAGCTTGATAGTAAGTACATTCTAGTCCTTTTTTAATCTTCTTTACATTTTTGAAGTCATCGTAACCCGATTTACCTATTTCTACCATTATCTTGAAGTAGAATTCATGTTTAAAAATTTACCCATGTGTGAAATGCATGCATTTTTATGTGTAATGGTAGAAAATGAAAGTTTTATGTGTAATAAACAACTTTTACTAAGTGATTTTTTAAGAACGTACCTAAAAAGGGCCTATTTGTAAAAAGTTGTGAAATGGGTAGTAAAAATCTGATTTGATGTAGAATGTAGGCTGATATGAGCATGTTTATGGTTCGGCTAGGCTTGGGTAACCAAGCAATTGAACACATTTTATTTTACGAGTTGAGGGACTAACTTGTAAATATGTCAAAGTTTGGGGGCAAAATGTAATTTTCCCATTGTATGATTTTTGGACTGAATTGAGTAATGTGAATAATAAATAAGCTAAATTTTCTATTATAGATCAAGAAAAATGAAGTTCGGACCTTGATCGAGGAAAGAATAAGGTGTTTAACGATTAAATCTATTTCTCCTATTTTTGTATCGAAGTAAGTTCGTATGTAAATAATGCATTGTTTGTAATATCCCGAAATCAGGCCTAGTTGAAATAGTGGTTTTGGGACCACAAAGCTGACATTAAAATAATTGTTTTATGATTATTATGAGGCCTAGGATATGAAAATAAGCATTTATTAAACTTTCATGAAGAAATTCCAAGTATAAGGTGTCCAATTGGAAATTAGGGACCAAATTAAATAAATTGTAAAACTTGGTTTCTAGAAGCAGTTTGTATAAAATTGCTTTGGATTATTAACTAGGAGTCATAAATAGCAATTCTGCTAATTTCTAAGTTTTTGGACAAAAAGGGCAAGCATGGAAAAATTTGAAAGTTTAGTACGGATGGGGCATTTTGGTCATTTGGTAATAAAATTAATAAAAAGGGAAAATGAAAGCTAAAATCAGCCATCTTCTTTCCCATAGCTTTCGAAATTTGTAAGTTCTCTATAGCTAGGGTTCAACATTTTCAACCTCAATGGTAAGTGCTCCCTAGCCTCGTTTTTAATGTTCTTTGTATTTTTAAGATCCTCGTAACATGCTCTATCTATTTTTACCCATATCTTATGCTAGGTTTCATGGTTAGAAAATTACCCATGCATGAAATGCTTGTGTTTTGATGATTTATAGTGGAATAGGAGAGCTTAAAGGATAGTAAACAACTTTTACTAAGTAGATTTTCATGGAAATGGCTTAAAGGACCATTTTGTAAAAGTCGTAGAAATGGGTAGAAAAATGTGAAATGAAGGAAAATGTTGGCTGCTATAAGTATGAAAAATATTCGGATAGGCTTGGGTAACCAAGAGAATTACATGCATTTCATTATACAAGCCTAGGGACTACTTTATAAAAGTTGTAAAAGGTTAGGGGCAAAATGGTCATTTGGACCGGGGTTGAGTTTTATGCTGAAAATGAATAATGTGAGGTATTAATAATTTACTGTTGATTACATAGACCCCGAGAGACCAATCCCAGAGGTCGAATGAGGAAAACAAAAGGTTTAGGAGTAACCAAAATTCGAATCCAAAATGATTACTAGATAAGTTCGTGTAACTCGAATGTAGACTACTTAAATACATTAAAAATGTATATTCATGTATGAATTATAATATTGCTATTTGTTGTGAGATAATGTATGAAAATATTGTGTTAATAAAATGTTGATAAACTGTCCCGGTTGAATAACAAGGATATCTGATGGATCTTTTCGGAAATGAATTGACGGTAAAAAGGATATAAATCGGACAGATGATCCTAAAGTGATTTATGCTCCCGAAGAATATGTGTGCTGAATGGATTTAGCCCGGACGGGTAATCCAATTAGGATCTGAATTTAGCCTGGACTAGTAATTTAGATCTGAGCTCATAGGAGTATATGTTGTTGTAGGGGATTTAGCCTGGATTGGTTATCCCGACATTACTCCATGAGTTTACATTATAGTGAATTTAGCCTGGACTAGTAATCCTGCCGTAAGAGTGAGGTTCGAGGGAGTGCGTACTTAAAATGATCACTTGCATGAAATGACGGTAAATGGGATATCCATCGAGATTCCAAGAAATTCAACGGGGTTAAAATGAGAAATGAGAATGGAATTTCTTGAATCGATGAGCTCATCTAAAATTAATGCTATAAGGTATTGACATGAGACTAACTTAATGATCGAATGTATGTGATAGGGAAATTATATTATACTTGTTGGAGTGAATATCTAATATGGTTGTATGCTGAACAACTGGTAAGTTTACTTTCCAATTATCCGAACTTACTAAGCATGTTAATGCTTACCCCCTATCTTCTCCCCTGTCTTTCAGAGCTTGTGGACTCATGAAGATTGGAAGACAGTTAGAGCTCCGATCACACAATCAACTTGTCTTGCTTTGGTATATAGAAACTTTTATTTTGTTATAATGGCATGTATAAGATTCTTGGTCATTTTTTTTATATGTGTCATTTGGCTAGCCAAAGTAAAGGCTTAAATGATAGGATTATTCATTTTGTATATGGCCATGAGATATGGCTCATATTGATGTAGGTTGTAAACCTACAAATTGTGCATGTTCATGCTCGAATGTTTCATGTGATGGTTGATGCGATATACCATGAATGGTCGTGTGTAATGTGACCAAATCATTTGGAAATGGTTTATGTTATAATTGGGATGGGTTATAAATGGGCCAAGTATAAAATGGGATTTTTTTTGGAAATGTTAACCCTAATACAAAGAGGTAGTATTAATATATGTTAAAGAGGGACATGAAGTAACATGTATGACCTTGGCCAAGAAGGTTTAATGTGTACATTTATACCACGATAAATGTCTGAGAAGTATATCAGTGTGTATGGATGTTTGAGGGTGACCACAGGCTTGGAAAATAGCCTCCAAAAAGGTCCACACGGGTAGATACACGGGCATGTGTCTAGGCCGTGTGTAACACACTAATAGTCCCCATAGGTGTGTTGTACAGCTGTGTGTCCCCGCACCTAGAATTTTAGGGCAGTATGCATGGTAGTAAACATATGGGCAGAGACACAGCTGTGTGTCTCAGCCGTGTGGAAATCAAGGCCTCTGGCCATGGACGTGTGCCTTGGTCGTGTGCTCCTATATGAATGATGACGTCATAAATAGAATGTCTAGGTTTTTGCACACAAGTTGTGAGACGGACGTATCGTGGCTGTGTGAGGGACACGAGCCAAGGACACAGGCGTGTGCTTGGCTGTGTGAAAACTCTTGTAGGTTCAAAATGAAAAATAATTCCACACGGGTACAGGACATGGGTGTATCCAAGCACACGGGCGTGTGCATTGCCTTCACACGGGTGTGTAAGGCTTAAACTTGAAAATTTTTCTAAAATTTTCTTAAGTTCTTAGTTTAGTCCCGGACCGCTTTTAACACATGTTTTGGACCTCGTAGGCCCATAATAGGGACAATATGATTTTGTTCAATTGGTTTTAAATTGGAATGAACTTTTATAATCCGTTGTTCTTGAAATGTTCATGATTGTGTACTGTAATGCCTCGTACCTTGTTCTGATCTCGGGTACGAGTAAGGGGTGTTACAATTAGTGGTATCAGAGCTACAGTTTAGTCAATTCTCAGACTAACTAACATATATCGAGTCTAGCTATACATGTCATTATACTAGTTAAGATAGTGTGACATCTCCTGACCATTTTAATTATATTTGTTTATAGTAATATTTCAATCAAGCCCAAGATGAGTCCGAGGGAGCCGAGAGCCATGCTCTAGCTTCCGTATAGTGAGCTATTTCTAGTAGTAGTAGAAAGCCTATGTCTAAAGGCCGAGAAGAGGCAAGAGCTGCCTTTTTCGAGATGATGGATGAGTGGTTTGGGGAATACCTGAGAAACCGCCCTGAAATACCACGTCCACTCCCACCTATTACCTAACTTGATGAGGTACCACGGGTTGTTGAACTGATTAGATTGGGTAAGGCTCCGGTTGACAAACTTAGGAAATATTAGGATTAAGAGTTTAGGGCCACGATTGATGACGACCTAAAACGTGTTAAATTTTGGCTTGAGAATACCATACGAGTTCTTGACGAACTATCGTGTACTCCTGAGGAAAGCTTGAAATGCGCGGTGTCGCTATTGAAGGACACTGCATACCACTGGTGGAAGACCATATCCTCGGTGGCACCAAGAGAAAACATTACATGGGAATTCTTTCAAGTGGAATTTAAAAAGAAGTATATTAGTCAAAGGTTCTTAGATTAGAAGCGAAAGGAGTTCTTGGAACTCAAATAAGAAAATAGAACCGTGTTAGAATACGAAAGAAAATTCGTAAGACTAAGTCGGTATGCAAAGGAGTGGGTACAAATGGAGGCAGAAATGTGCAAGCACTTCGAAGAAGGTCTAAATGAGAAAATTAAACTGTTAATCGGGATCCTTGAGATAAGGGAATTAGCTACATTAGCTGATCGAGCCAAAAAGGTTGAAGAGCTAAATAATGAAAGAAAGCAAGCAAAGAGAGAAGCTCGAGTTTCGAGTAAGACATCTAGTGGTAAGGCGCACTCGTTCTCCACAAAGAAATTGAGAAGTCATCAGGAACACTCTACTGCATCGGTAGGATATTCAGGTAGAGCAAGAATCTCTAAGCGTCACAACCCGAAGTCTTCTTCCTTCATGACTACTAGTGTGGGAAGTGCGGGAGATCAAAATTCGAGGTGTAAAAGTTGCAATAAATTCTATTTTAGAGAGTGCCGGACGAAGAGCGGAGCATGTTATGGGTGTGGTTCTCTTGACCACTTTCTTAGAGATTGTCTGGAACGAGCTGATGGAGAGGTTTCACCAGCCCCAAAACTAAGTACTCCCATCTCCCGAGGTAGACCTCCACGACATCCTAGAAGTGCTAGCGGCAGCCGAATTGTTACAAAAGATTCTACTGCAAATTCTAAGGCTCGAGCCCCTACGAGAACTTATGCTATATGCGCTAAAGAGGAAGCCTCAGCTCCTGATGTCATTACGGGTTCATTTTCTCTCCATCATACTCATGTTATTGCCTTGATTGACCCGGGATTGACCCATTCATACATTTGCATAAAATTGGTATCTAGCATGAATATGTCTGTGGAACCAATGAAATTTGTGATCAAGGTGTCGAACCCCTAGGCAAGTTTGTATTAGTAGATAAGGTTTGTAAGAATTGTCTCTTGATGATCCAAGGTCATTGTTTTCTGGGTAACATTATGCCTTTGCCATTTGATGAGTTTGACATAATACTTGGCATGGATTGGTTGACTGTTCATGAGGTGGTTGTAAATTTTGGTAGCAAGAATATTAAATTGAAATGCTCAGATGGTGAAATTCTCCGGGTTGATTCAAATGAGTTAGATGCACTATTGGTTGTGATTACCTCAACGTTGGCTCAAAGGTATATGAGAAAATGGTACGAAGCTTACCTTGTTTTTTTATTAAATACTAAAAAATCTGAGTTGAAGATTGAATCGGTACCGATAGTTTATTAATATCTAGACTACTCCCAGAAAAGCTACTTGGATTACCTCCTATTAGAGAGGTGGAGTTTGGTATTGAGCTAGTACCGGGAATGATGCCTATATCTATTGCTCCGTACAGAATGGCCCCAACTGAGTTGAAGGAGTTAAAATTACAGTTGCAAGAATTGACTGACAAAGGTTTCGCAAGACCGAGTTATTCACCTTGGGGTGCTCCTGTATTATTCTTGAAAAAGAAAGATGGTTCGATGAGGCTATGTATAGACTACCGACAACTCAACAAGGTGGCTATTAAGAACAAGTATCCTTTACCAAGGATCGATGATTTGTTTAATCAATTGAGAGGAGCCACCATGTTTTCAAAGATAGATCTGAGATCCAGCTACTACCAGTTGCGAGTTAAAGAGTCAGACGTGCCTAAAACTACCTTCAGGACGAGGTATGATCACTACGAGTTCCTTATCATGCCTTTTGGTCTAAAAAATGCCCCAGCTGCATTTATGGACTTAATGAATCATGTTTTTCGACCATATTTGGACAAGTTTGTTGTGGTATTTATCAATGATATTTTGATCTATTCCCGTAATGAGTCCGAGCATGCTAAACATTTGAGGACTGTTTTACAAACTTTACGAGACAAGCAACTATATGCTAAGTTCAGCAAAAGTGAATTTTAGCTTCGAGAGGTCGGATTCCTCAGTCACATTGTGTTGGGTGATGGCATTCAAGTCGATCCAAATAAGATTTCTGCTATTGTCGAGTGGAAGCCACCAAAGAATGTAACTGAGGTTAGAAGCTTCTTGGGCTTAGCCGATTACTACCGACGCTTTGTAAATTTTTTTCTATAATCGCAACTCCCTTGACGAGGTTGCTGCAAAAAGATGTTAAGTTTGAATGGTCAAAAAAGTGTCAGCAGAGTTTTGAGAAATTAAAGACATTACTGACAGAAGTTCCAATTTTAGTGCAACCCGAGTCGAGAAAAGAATTCGTGGTCTATAGCGATGCGTCCTTGAATGGAATGGGGTGTGTACTGATGCAAAAGGGCAAGGTGATAGCTTATGCTTCGAGAAAACTAAAGCCACACGAGAAAAATTATCCAACACATGACTTGGAGCTGGCTGCCTTTGTATTTTCCTTGAAGATTTGGAGACACAATTTATATGGTGAAACTTGTTGTGTATTCACCGATCACAAAAGTTTGAAGTACTTGATGATTCAAAAGGAACTGAATTTGAGACAACGAAGATGGTTAGAGTTGATTAAAGATTATGAGTTGATAATTGATTATCACCCAGGATAGGCGAACGTAGTCGTCGATGCCTTGAATAGGAAATCTTTGTTTGTATTGAGGGCAATGAACACATGATTGGCGTTGTCTAATGATGGTTCAGTTTTGGTAACGTTAAGAGCCAGACCGATATTTCTCCAAGAAATTTGTATAGCTCAGATCAATGATAGTGACTTTCAAGTCAAGAAAGCACAATGTGAGACGGGTGTGGAATCAGATTTTCGAATTGGTCCCAATGGTTGCTTGATGTTTTGAGATAGGGTCTGTGTACCCAAAGATAATGAACTTATTTGAAAAATTTTGCAAGAGGCACATGATAGTCGTTTGTCTATTCATCTAGGAAGTACCAAGATGTACAATGATTTAAAGACACTGTACTAGTGGAATGGTATGAAAAGAGATATCTCTAAATTTGTATCGAAATGCTTGATATGCCAACAGGTCAAGGCTGAACACCAAGTAGCTTCGGGTTTGTTACAGCCTGTGATGGTCCACGAATGGAAGTGGGACAAGGTTACCATGGATTTTGTGATAGGATTACCGTTGACCCCGAAAAAGAAAAATGTTGTTTGGGTTGTGGTTGATAGACTAACGAAGTCAGCTCACTTTATTCCAGTACAGACAGATTTCTCTCTTGATAGATTGGCTGACTTGTACATATTTGAGATTGTGAAATTACATGGGGTACCCGATCATTTCAGATAGGGACCCAATATTCACTTCAAGATTTTGGAAGAAACTACAAGAAGCCTTGGGTACAAAGTTGAATTTTAGTACGATATTCCACTTGCAGACTGATGGTCAGTCTGAGCAGACGATTCAGATTCTGGAGGACATGTTACGGTGTTGCGTTCTTGAGTTTCAAGGTAGTTGGGAAAAATACTTACCATTGGTGGAGTTCACCTACAACAATAATTTCTAGACGAGTTTGAAAATGGCGCCTTATGAGGCATTGTATGGGTGGAAGTTCTGAACTCCACTATTTTAGACAGAACTCAAGGAAAGTCAGATTCATGGAGTTGATTTAATCAAGAAAATTGAAGAAAAGGTTAAAGTGATACGTGATTGCCTGAAAGCGACACCGGATAGACAAATTTCATATGCTGGTTTGAAAAGAAAAGAGATTGAGTTTCAAGTAGGAGATAAAGCATTCTTGAAAGTGTCTCCATGGAAAAAGGTCTTGAGATTTGGTCGAAAGGGCAAATTAAGTCCACGATTTATTGGACTATATGAGATTACTGAAAGAGTTGGACCATTAGCCTACCGGTTGGTGTTGCCATCCGAATTGGAAAAGATTCACGATGTATTCTACCGGTTGGCGTTGCCATCCGAATTGGAAAAGATTCACGATGTATTCTATGTATCCATGTTGCGTAAATATAGATCAGATCCCTCTCATGTGATTTCACCGACGGAAGTTGAGATTAGACTGGATATGACTAATGGTGAAGAACCGGTTAAGATTTTGGCTCGAGAAGTCAAACAGTTGAGAAAAATGAATATTACTTTGGTAAAAGTATTATGCCATAGACATTGAGTGGAAGAGGCTACATGGGAATCTAAAGAAACCATGAAGAGCCAATATTCAAACCTGTTTACTGGTAAGACTTTCGAGGATGAAAGTCCCTGGGGCGGAGGAATGTAATATCCCAAAATTCGGCTTAGGCAAAATAGTGGTTTCGGGACCACAAATTTGATGTTAAAATAATTTTTTTATGATTATTATGAGGCCTAGGATATGAAAATAAGCATATGTTAAAGTTTCATGAAGAAATTCCAAGTATAAGGTGTCCAATTGGAAATTAAGGACCAAATAGAATAAATTGCAAAACTTGGGTTCTAGAAGCAATTTGTATGAAATTGCTTTGGATTATTAATTAGGAGGCCTTAAATAGTAATTTTCTCAATTTCTAAGTTTTTGGACAAAAATGGGCAAGCATGGAAAAATTTGAAAGTTTAGTATGGAGGGGCATTTTGGTCATTTGGTAATAAAATTAAAAAAAAGGGAAAATGAAAGCTAAAATCAGCCACCTTCTTTACCATAGCTGTCGAAATTTGTATGTTCTCCATAGCTAGAGTTTCAACATGTTCAAGATCAATAGCAAGTGCTTCCTAGCCCAGTTTTTAATGTTCTTCGTATATTTGAGATCTTCATAACATGCTCTATCTATTTCTACCCATATTTTAAGCTAGGGTTCGTCGTTAGAAAATTACCCATGCATGAGATGCTTGTGTTTTGATGATTTATGGAGGAATAGGAGAGCTTAAAGGATAGTAAACAACTTTTACTAAGTAGATTTTCATGGAAATGGCTTAAAGGACCATTTTGTAAAAGTCGTAGAAATTGGTAGAAAAATGTGAAATGAAGAAAAATGTTGGCTGCTATAAGTATGAAAAATATTCGGCTAGGCTTGGGTAACCAAGAGAATTACATGCATTTCATTATACGAGCTTAGGGACTAATTTGTAAAAGTTATAAAAGGTTAGGGGCAAAATGGTCATTTTGTCCGGGGTTGAGTTTTATGCTGAAAATGAATAATGTGTGGTATTAATAATTTATTTTTGATTATATAGACCCTGAGAGACCAATCTCGGAGGTCGACCGAGGAAAATAAAAGGTTTCGGAGTAACCTAAATTTGAATCCGAAACGATTACTAGGTAAGTTAGTGTAACTCGAACGTAGACTACTTAAATACATTAAAAATGTATATTCATGTATGAATTATAATATTGCTATTTGTTGTGAGATAATGTATGAAAATATTGTGTTAATGAAAAGTTGATAAACTGTCCCGGTTGAATAATAAGGATATCTGATGGATTTTTCTGGAAATGAATTGACGGTAAAAAGGATCTAGCCCGGACGGGTGATCCTAAAGTGATCTATGCTCCCGAAAAATATGTTTGCTGAAATGGATTTAGCCCGGATGGGTAATCCGATTAGGATCTGAATTTAGCCTTGACTGGTAATTCAGATCCGAGCTCATAGGAGTATATGTTGTTGTAGGGGATTTAGCCTGGACTGGTAATCCCAACATTACTCCATGAGTTTACATCACTGGGGATTTAGCCTGGACTAGTAATCCCACCGTAAGAGTGAGGTTCGCGGGAGTGCATACTTAAAATGATCACTTGCATGAAATGACGGTAAATGGGATATCCATCGAGATTTTGAGAAATTCAACAGGGTTAAAATGAGAAATGAGAATGGAATTTCTTGAATCGATGAGCTCATCTAAGATTAATGCTATAATGTATTGACATGAGATTAACTTGATGATCGACTGTATGTGATAGGAAAATTATATTATACTTGTTGGAGTGAATATCTAAAATGGTTGTATGTTGAACAGCTGGTAAGTTTACTTTCCAGTTATCCAAACTTACTAAGCATGTTAATACTTACCCCCTCTCTTTTCCCTTGTCATTCAGAGCTCGCAGACTCGTGAAGATTGGAAGATAGTTGGAGCTCCAATCACACTATCAACTTGTCTTGCTTTGGTATATAGAAACTTCTATTTTTTTATAATGGCATGTATAGGATTCTTGGTCAATTTTTTATATGTGTCATTTGGCTAGCCAAAGTAAAGGCTTAAATGATATGATTATTCATTTTGTATATGGCCATGAGATATGGCTCTGAGATATGGCTCATATTGATGTAGGTTGTAAACCTACAAATTGTGCATGTTTATGCTTGAATGTTTCATGTGATGGTGATGCGATATACCATGTGTGTAATGTGGCCAAATCATTTGGAAATGGTTTATGTCATAATTGGCATGGGTTATAAATGGGCCAAGTATAAAATGGGATTTTTTTTGGAAATGTTAGCCCTAACACAAAGAGATAGTATTAATATAGGTTAAAGAAGGACATGAAGTAACATGTATGACCTTGGCCAAGAAGGTTTAATGTGTACATTTATACCATGATAAATGCCCGAGAAGTATATCAGTGTGTATGGATGTTTGAGGGTGGCCACAGGCTTGGAAAATAGCCTCCATAAAGGTCCACACGGGTAGACACACAGGCATGTGTCTAGGCCATGTGTGACACACGGTTAGTCCCTATGGGCATGTTGTACGGCCGTGTGTCCCCTGTACCTAGAATTTTAGGGCAGTATGCATGGTAGTAAACACACGGACAGAGACAAGGCCGTGTGTCTCAGCCGTATAAAGGACACGGCCTCTGGCCACGGGCGTGTGCCTTAGCCGTCTGCTCCTAAATGAATGATGACATCATAAACAGAATGTCCAGGTTTTTGCACATGGGCTGTGACACGGGCGTGTCATGGCCGTGTGAGGGACACGGGCTAAGGACACGGGCGTGTGCATTGCCTTCATACGGGTGTGTGAGGCTTAAACTTGAAAATTTTTCTAAAATTTTCTTAAGTTCTCGGTTTAGTCTCAAACTGCTTTTAGCGTATGTTTTGGACCTTGTAAGCCTATAATAGGGACAATATGATTTTGTTCAATTGGTTTTAAATTGGAATGAAATTTTATAATCCGTTTTTCCTGGAATGTTCATGGTTGTGTACGGTAATGCCTCGTACCTTGTCTCGGTCTCGGGTATGGGTAATGGGTGTTACATTGTTTATTTATGTTCTAAATACTTTAATATTGTATGAATTTATGATTGAATCTTGGGATGAAATCAACAATGGATGGCGAGTGAGAAATATCCCGGTTGAACCTTAGGGATGAAATCTAGGATATGGCATTGATATGAGATTTCGTGTAAGACCATACCTAGGCTATTGGCATCGATATGAGATTCCATGTATGACGATATCTGGGATATGGCATTGGTATGGTACTATGTGTGTAAGATATCTCGAGTATCCTTTAGTATTCTAAATGGTGCAACGGGAAACTTAATGGCAATATTAAAGTTGGGAAAGACCATGGTATGTTATGAAAGATTATGGTGAGTTGCAAGTTGGTACAAGTATGTATACAAAACTTATGCTTAATGAGTTCGATATGTGATGAAACTTCGGATTGGTTTGATCGAGTAAGTTGTGATGTTAAGATTTTAAATACATCTATGCTAAGCTTGATTATGAATTCACAATGACATTTATGTTAATTTACTTTATGTTAAATCTATGTTTAAGTGTGTCTATGATGTCTATTATTTGCATAGGAACTTACTAAGCTTTAAAGCTTACTCCCTTTCTTTTTCCCTTGTCTTATAGTGTCACCAAGCCAGCTCGAGGATCGAGGACGTTCGGAGACCCATTCACACTATCAAATTATTATTTTGGGTACTTATGATTACATCATTTTGAGTTATGGCATGTATAGGGACTTGGTCATTTTGTTATGTGTCATATTGATTTGGCCAAATGTGTTGGCTTATAATGGTTGATAATTCATTTTGTAAATGGCCATTGAAATTGCCTAACATTGGTTAAGTTTATATGCATATGATAATATTTTCATGGATGTGAGAATTTGCATGGATTTAGTTGATGAGTAGGTGATGTTTTATGTAGTAGATAGTTGCATGTAAATGATATATTGAAATCTTGTTTGTGGCTGAATTGGTTGTATGAAAATGCTTGGATTGGTGTTGCTTGCTGTTGTGTAGGTTGGTGCAAGTGAAGGTGGCAAAATGGCTTGGTAAATAGCCTTATTTTGTCCACACGGGCATAGACATGACCGTGTGTCTCAGCCGTGTGAAGGACATGGCCCAGTGACATAGACATGTGCTCAGGGCGTATGAAGTCTGCACCTATTTTATGAAAATTTATGAAAATTAAATCACCCACATGGCCTAAGCACACGGAAGTGTGACTTGGCCATGTGACTTAAATTTGTTGATGACTTCATAAACAGAGAGTTAAACGGGTTAGGGACACAGACATGTGTGTCCACACGGCCTACCCACATGGGCGTGTCCCAAAGCTACACGGGCGTGTAACCCCTGTTTTGATGAAAAATTTTCTAACTGTTGCGAAGTTTTCTAAAGTTCTCGGTTTAATCTCGAACCACTCTTAATACCTGTTTTGGGCCTTGTAGGCTCGTTTAAAGGATGATATGAATGTTTTCTAAAAATTTTAAATTTTCGTGGAAATTCATGTCTCGATTTTGAATTTTTATTTGAGTGTAAGTCCGGTAATGCATCGTACATTGTTCTGACGTCGAATACGGGTAAGGGGTGTTACAACATCTACATGAATGTGTCTAGTATGTGAAGCATAAGTTTTAAGGACTATATGATTTTGGGATAAAAAATGTCCGGTATGAATCGTGTCAGTGCATGAGGAACTGTGATGTAGGTTTGTGTCTAATCACCAAGGTGGGAAATAATTGATAAGCTCTCGAGGCATATTATAATGGATGACCAGTGTGGTGGGATCTATATATAGCTATGACATGTTCAATTTGGCTCTTAAATGTGAACAATGAAATTAGGATGACTCAAGATATCTATTGATTATATGGTAAGTGCAGAACCCAAGTTAAGATAGGACTGAATATAATGCCCTCGTCCTAACTCAATCTATTGGATCCAAATCTCAAGAGTTATGTCCTTCTTACATATGTAACTTGAAATTTCCTTTTTTTTCTTATATTCATCTACGTAAAAGTTTGACATATGAGTGTAATAGAATCTCTTATTGGTATACATTTACATTTTGCCTATGTACAAACTACTATCTATGGCTACTACAAAGTTCCTTATAAAAATACAACGTGTGGTTATTATTTCTACTTCATAAAATTTTAGAATTTCCTACTTTCTCTCTCAGTCTACTGTGTATATATTGAATTTCTACTTAATGACTTATGCACAGACTTTGGCACGCCATTTGTCTTCTTTTTTACACATAACAACCCAAAGTGTCGCTTCCTTGGTGTAGCTCTGGCATCGTTTTTTGACTCATATTCCTTTGCAGACCTAAAAACAAAAACAACTTTGGTAAATTCGTAAGAACTTAGTAAGTTAAACCGTAGAGTACCTTTTTCATTCATTCTATGTTGCATAAGTTTTTTTGCACATCCTTGAGGTATTCCTTTTCTTTGGCGGTTACAATACTAAGGCTACCATCTTTTTTTTCTTCTGAACCATTTTCCCTTCTCTTGAACATACTATACTTAACATCTTTTTACTTTCTATATCTTTTCTACAATATTACCTTATTATCAGACCTAATATCCTTTTCCATACTTACTAGTCTTATCATTTTCCTTTGGGCGGGGTAAACTACACACAATATTTAACTCAGAATTCTCCCACTTCTTCTTTGCTTCAAAGTATCTGCTATACTTATCTTTAATATATGTCCTTGCCTCACCCATACTCTGGCGAACACTAGCCTTACTATTCAGTCCTTACAACTATAGAGAGTTCTCCATTTACTTACTCGTCATTTATTCAGCTTTTTGTCATGACTACGTTCCTTCCTTTGAATAGACACAAAGGCTTCTTTTTGTGTTCACCACAAGGGCTATCCTTTACAGAGTTTCCACTAATGTGTTCAATCCTTTGATTGAGCCAAAAGTGCTTCCTTACCTAGAGACACTTTGTTAGAACTCATTCCTGTAACCTTTTACCTCTACTTTAACTTAGTCATATCACTAATCTTATTTCTCCATGTGTACTCACAAATCTATGTTTCCTTAGCAGACAGATTCATGAAACGTACCTTGTTGTAAGGGAGCTTACTAGCAAAAAACGAAAGTTCCAAACTTGTCTTTTTTGGAGGCAGCCCTTATCTGCTTAGCCTTCCATCCTTAGAAGGAAGACAACTTTCCTTAACTTAACCTGAGTGTCCTTTTAACCTAACTCAAGTTTTCATGGGAACTTGGTGAATGTCACGTCAAGACTAAGAGTAGCTTATCAAAATTTACCACGTCTAAGAACTTACTTGATACTTGTTTAGTCTTTAACTCTTCTAGTTCATGTTTGGTTAGTTTCCAACCAACTTTTCTTATAAATCAACTAGTATAGGACCACATTGTTCACTGGAGGTATTATGCCTTTTGGCGTGGCCTCATACCTCATAACCATCCTTTTCGTAACCATCACTTTCATTTCATTTATCATCTTATCCTGACTAGGAATCCTTGTTTACTTATTTCCATATCAGAGTCAACCCATTCTATATCCCAAAAATGCATTTTGGTGACTACTACTACTTAGTTAGGTATTCCTTCCCATGATTCCTTAACTGTTTCTATTACAGAGGGCCATATAAACAGACTATTCTTGGTTAATCTACTCTATACGACAATATGGGCTTTTTTGGGTGAACACCTCTTCGCTTGTCATTTCTATATAACTATATGCCTAATTCAGAGACTTATACACTCTTACCATTATTTTTTGAATCATCATACTTAACTTAGTCATAAGTTTCGTTCCTCTAGAATATGTCAAACTAAGACATCACAAACGCGCTTGGAAAGCAACCTACACTTAACCCAATCCTAACGTTGGACGCTTAAAACTCATTCCTTAAGCATTATTCCTATGGACTATATTTCAAAATTTCAAGACTTCGCTAGGTAGGGTGTTACACTGATGGTAATGATCAGAAGAGACGTAATGAGAAAATGCTCTAAATATATGTTGAAATCTGAGCATTCAAAAAGGGTGTAACACCCATAACCCGTGTCCATCACTGGAACAGGGTTACAAAGTATTACTATAGTTTTCATAACATTTAAAAATAATTCATGTTAATTAATATTCATTTCTCGATTCATAACATCCCTTAAATGGACCCTAGAGGCCCAATATGAGTATTAGAATCGAGTCGGGACTAAATCAGGAAGTCAGAGAATTTTCCGTGAAAATTTAAAAATTTTCCTAAATACAGGGCACACATGCCCGTGTGACCCTAAGACATGCTTGTGCTACAGGCCGTGTTCTACCCCGTGCAACTCTCTGACTTGTGCCATTCGGCCAACCACATGCTCGTGTGCTAGGTCGTATGGTTAATTTAATTTTTCAAAATTAAGTACAGGTTTCACACGGCCAAGACGCATGCCCATGCTCTGGGCCGTTTAGTACACATGGCTAGGACACACAGCCGTGTGCTCAATTTTGAGCAATCTGTTTCTTAATTTTAAAATGTAGGGGACATACGGCCAAACCACACACCCATGTGCCTGACCGTGTTTCACACATGTCAAGACACACGCCCGTGTGTCTATCCATGTGGACAAAATAAAGCCATTTCTTAGCTTTATTTCTCACCCAAATTTGCCAATAACCTACACCAACACTTACAAGTATATACCAGCCAATTCAAGTATTATAACCAAGCTAATTCTAACATTTAACATGGTATATCATTACTTGCATACATATTTATAACTTTATCTTTAATAGATATATTCGTTTAGCATAACTCAATCAATCCATAATATATATACTCATGATATTACTACAGATAACCTTAATAGATATACCAAAACATAACCGTTACTAGCCATTCCAATGGCTAGATTACAAACAACATTTATAAGCCAACAAGGGCCAAGTTACCTATACATGCCATTATACCAAAATGAGTTTACTATTTATACAAAAACAAGCTAGTGATAGTGTGATGATGCTCCAACTGTTCTCCAACCTTCACTAGCTTTCGAGCACTATAAAACAAAGAAAATAAAACCTAGTAAGCATTTTATGCTTAGTAAGTCCGTATAATAGGAATTAAACTTACCAATCTCATTTATTAAAAACTAAGCATACAACAACATGTTTCCATCAACTTAGCAAATTGCCTAACCATAAACACTCAATCAAATAAGTTAGTTACATAAATCTCATATACATCAAATAAGCATAGATGAGCTCATCATGCAACACTTCATTAGATAATTTAGGAACACTCAAGACATAATCCTGTTTATCTCATTATTTCCTCAAATCAAGAATTTTTATCCATTGAATTGTTGAAATATCGATAGATACTTATATAGTACACTCAAGGTGTACATATTTGTAAACCATCAATTCTTAATCAGAGGTACCCATTAGGGCTCATACTCAGAGAGCACATTCTTGAGCCACATGTCAGAATGCTCCAACGAGTTATGTAATCATGTAACAGGACACCTATCTGGGATAATCAGGAAACTGATAAGAGTTTTACTCAGGAAGCTCATAGAGCCTTTTAGATATCTCCGAAGAGGTAATATCAGGAAGCACTGGATAAGGTAACAGGGAGTTTAAGAAAGCTTAATAGGACGCTCATGACAATCTGCCTTTTGGGTCTGCCTTTTATGCAAGATCACAACCGATCGAATCATGTAATAGGATGCTCACAAAGAGCTGCGGTAATGTGCAACAAATGCAAAATCACTCCCGACCAGGATGCTAGCAAAACTATATATATCAGGGAGCTCGAGAGGGCTATATCGGGATTACATTTCTGAGCTGAATCTTGTCTGCAACATATGCAGAATCCCATTCATATACGGGAAATCATACGTATCCATCGATTTTCATTGTTCAAACGGAAGTTTAACATCTTAATAACATTTTCCATCATGTAATCATTTCATGTACTTATAACATTCATATAAATTATATAAACATATAACACATTCAAATCAAATACAACATTCAATTAAACATATTAACATGCACAATTAAGTTACACGAACTTACCTCGATAATAGTTCGTATAAGAAAATCTACTAATTCGAAATTCTCTTTTTCTCGGTCTTGCTTCGACTTTGAGTTATCCAGATCTATATAAATGACTTTAATCATAAATTTAATACAATTCATATTCAATAGAATTTATTTTACATTCTAAGCAAAATTATCATTTTGCCCCTAAACTTTTCATAAATTCCAATTTCGTCTTTAGGCTCAGAAAATAAAATTTATGCAATTTACTCCTTATTCCAAGCCTAATCGAAATTTCAGTATAAAATTTACAACACATGTATTCTATAAAATTCAGATTTTTTCTTCAATTTTCATAATTTTACAATTTAGTCCCTAAATCATGTTTTCATCAAAATTCACTTTGTAAAAGTTTTTTTTTTGTCTATCAACAACTTTCATATTCTACCATAAATTTCAAATTTTCAGCATATTCATCCATGGCATAACTTCTACACTTTGATAACTTTTCAAATTAATCCCCCAAATAGATAGATTAGACTATTCGAATCTCAAAAATATAAAAATTACTAAAAATAGAACAAGATTGTCACCCAATTAAGCCAAGAAATCTTGCTTTCTCTTTTCTAGGGTTTCCATGTATTTTGGGGAAGAAGATAACATAAATAAGATGATATTTTCTTTTTAATTATTTATCATCTTTTAATTAATTCAATTTCCAATTTAGTCCTTAGCCTTTTCTAATTTTTCCATGGATGATTCACCAAAAATATTTACTACCTTTTCTTTAATGGTCTAATTACCATATAAGGACCTCAAGTTTTGAATTCCATAGCTATTGGATCCTTCTAGCTACTAGAATCCAACTTTTGCATTTTATGCAATTTGGTCCTTTCCATAATTAAGTACCTAATCGATAAATTTTTCTTATTAGAATTTTCATATGACATTTCTAACATAATGCAAACCATGCAATAATATTAAAACAAATTTTATTTCTAGCTCAGATTTGTGGTCCCGAAACTACTGTTCCAATTTCACTAAAAATAAGTTGTTACAAAGGGTCTGTCAATGAGTTGTAATTGTGATGAGGGTTTAACTTGAGTATACTAATGAAGTTTTGAATGCCTTGGTATGCAAAGGATAGTGATAGTTGGATCGATAAACTCTCATTGAAAGAATGTCTGAAAAGGTTGCGTCTGATAACTTGAAGAAGGGCATTAATCTGTAGACAATGAAAGTTAAGATTAGGAATGAGAAACAATTCCAAACATTGGTTTGCAAGAATATGGGCAAGGAATCATGATCAAGATGAATTGAAAAATATTATTGAGAGAATGATGTTAGTGATACATGAAGGTAATAGATTCGGTCTACGATATAATAGATAGGAAGAATAAATAAGTTGTGTGATTTGTGTGATGCTCATTGTGATAGTCAGTTGATGTCGAAAGAATAAAAACTGGAAGTGATGGACTATCTGGCACTTTAAGGAAACCATGACCAAGGTATAAGTGATTAATTCTCATTGAGTAGTTATGAACTTACATGAGTTATACTTATTGTTCCAAGTTGATGAGATTCTCAATCAAAAGGGACAATACCAAGATTTTGCCAAGGGAGTGGCAAATTGGGCTATTATGCATACAGAGCAAGTTCGGTGGCGTGCTCTAAGTTTAAAGGTTACCCAAATACACATAGTTGGGATAACTATATTATATTGGGATTTCAAATTAGTTATATTTGTAACTAATTACCATGTGTTGCAGTTGTAATTGCTTATGCATATACATAAGTAATTTAGTTTGAGTCGGTGTGGTTAAGTTAAAATAAATTATGAAATTGTACAAGTAGAACAAGTTTTGTATGTATTCGTGTGGTAATACCCAAGATTGGATTTGGTAAATCGGATTGGGTTGAGGGTGTTACAAGAAATGTTACAATGAATTACCTTTTTCAATTACCAACCCAACCTCTCAACTACTGTGAACATTGGTTCGAACTCAAATGCGACAGTGTAACGCCCCCACGCCCGAGACCGTCGCCGGAGTCGAGTATGAGGTGTTACTAAGCTTAATTTAACATATTTAGAACTTTGGATTATTTATTTCTACATTCACAGCTTTTAAGCTACTTGCATCACAGTCACAAGAAAAATCATATCTCGAGTTACAAAACTCGAAATCAAGATCCGTAAATTTTCCCTAAATCTAGACTCATATACCTATCTACTAATGTTTTTCTAGAATTTTTGGTTGGGCCAATTAGTACAGTTTATTAGTTAAAGTTACCCCTGTTTCAGGACTTGACTGGTCTGATCTCTGTTTACTACGAACCACATTTCTCTCTGTAAAAAATTCATATGACTATGAGGTTTGTTTCTAATGAAACTAGACTCAATAAGGATTCTGAGAATATAAAATACACTACCTAATTATATCTTTACAATTTATGGTGAATTTCTAAAGTTGGAACAGGGGATTCAGAAACTGCTATGACCCTGTTTCACTAAAATTTAAATATCTTGTAACATATAATTCCTTTACCTGTTTCATTTGTTTCATGTGAAACTAGACATAATAAGCTTCAATTTGATATGTATTACATCACCAAGTTCAATTTCTATGATTTTTAGTAAATTTTTAAACTCGCGTCAGTGTTGCTGCAGTATTCTGTTTATGGCAAATTTCATTCCTTTTATGAGTTTTTATGCACTAAGTATCTTAATAATTTTCCTTAACATCAAATATAATCTAAACTAAATATTTTCATAATTTATCATTATCAAGCATTTCCTCAACCATTCCATCACCATACCATAAGATCATTTACACAAAAAAAAGTATATTGCTATACATGCCATACTTAAATTTACAAGCCATTACCAAAAGTCTTCCGGATAGTGTGACTGAGCCTTCGACCTGTCCCGACTCCTGAGCTGGCTTGTCCAAAACTACAATGAGTAAGAAGGAGGGAGTAAGCATAAATGCTTAGTAAGTTCATATGCAAATAATAAGTAACATAACAAACAGTCATACCAATCAACATTAGCATGTATCACTAAAACACATATCACATTTTTAATCATTTTTCATCATCTTATTACCTTATCGTGGTTGTATCAATACTCAACCCGAGGGTTAAATACATACCTGTCCAAAATAACCATTTCACATCACTCACCAATACTTCTCTTTACATCTCGAATATTCCTCTATTGAGTAGAACTTTACCCGTTGAACACATCGGAATATAATTCGGATACATGGATAACTTGCACATAAGTGCCATATATGCAATCAAGCAATCATGTAACCCGCCCATAAGCGAACTCGGACTCAACTCAACGAGCTCAGGCGTTCGCATCCATAAGTGAACTCGGACTCAACTCAACGAGTTCGGATGCCTAGTTACATCTCACGAACTCGGACTCAACTCAACAAGTTCGGACATTCGCATCCATAAGTGAACTCGGACTCAACTCAACGAGTTCGGATGCTCAATCATCCTAGTGACATGTCACTTGTATCCTAATCTATTCCTAAGGTTCAAACGGGATTTTTCCTCGAACACTTATCCTTGCCGTCTTCCGTAGAATGCCGAAATCAATACTCGGTAACAATTATATTTAACAAGTAGTTCACATAATTTACATATTATTTGAAATTAACCACAAAGCATACATTTCATAATAAAATTCAGCATAACATATAATTAACATCAATAACTTAAAAATAACCATTATGATACATTATTTACACATGAACTTACCTTGGTACCAAAATACAAAGATTTTGCAATTTAGTCCACAATCTTTTCTTTTCCTCGATTGAGGTCGATTCCACGTCTTTCTTGATTATGGAGCTTGGAAGCTTGAAACAAACCCTAGCTATGGAGAACCCTTGAAATTTCGGCCTAATGAAAAAGATGGACAAAAATTGGCTTTTAATTTTGTTTTTAATTCATTTTAATAACTAAATGACCAAAATACCCTTACTACTAAACTTTCCAAAAATTCCTTCCATGTCCTAATTTTGTCCATGAACTTAAAATTGGTCAAATTGCTATTTAAGACCTCCTCATTAATATTCCAAAACAATTTCATACTAAAAACTTCTAGAATGAAAGTTTTGCAACTTATTCGATTTAGTCCCTACTTTCAATTTAAGCACTTTAGGCATAGAATTTCATCACGAAAATTTCACACAATCATGCAATCATATCATAAACCTAAAAATAATTATAAAATAATTATTTCTATCTCGGATTTATGGTCACAAAACCACTATTCCGATTAGGCCCTAATTCGGGATATTACAGACAGCAACAACCACACCATTTTATCCCTAAACCATAACAAATTCTACATCCAAAGCATTAGGTATGACTACGATTCGAGCTATCAAAGCTATGGCATTTTTTAGGTCACTACCCCTGCCACTGCCATAAACATTGTTGCTGCTTTTGCTCTGTCCCCCGCTTTTGTTTTCTCTTTTTTTTTTCTTCCTCGTTTTCTCGCAATTCTTCTCATTTCCCCAACACAAAAAGAATAAGCCAATGCTATATGAGTTTTCAAGTAGAGATGAGTAGGTGCATTTGGTCGGATACGACGAAAAAAAGCTCTCGACCATTCTCATCACCAGAACTGTTCTTTGTGAAGCTTTCCCCACTACTGTCGCTGCGATCCACAACCTTATACTACTACTGAACCACTTTAGAAATTTTATTTTCTTCTTCTCTTCTTAATACTACTACTGAACCACTTTAGAAATTTTCTTTTCTTCTTCTCTTCTTCTTTTTCTTTATACCTAACCCAATTACGGTTCTTAAATTGGGGTCGTTTACACAGTGGGATGACAGGTCAGCTTTTCGTTACGTCCGTAATGGAAAATGGTTATGGTGACTGATTTGTTATTTTCTAAAGTTTAGTGACTGAGTTGAAAGTTTAGTGGCTGTTTTGTTATTGGAACCAAGGTTGAGTGACTGTTGATGTAATATACTCTTTAATTTATAAAAGTTAAGTGGACATTTATAAGTGACATATTACATTAATATGGCTTATTACGTTAATCTAAATATGCGTGTTTTTATTATGATCAAAATATTTTTCATATTCGTTTTACGATTAATAAATATTAATTCTTTTAAATTCGTAATTACCTTTCACAATAATATCATTTTTAGGATTTGGATTTAAATTTTCTATGTCAGAAGTTTATATTCTTGGTAAAACAAAAAAATTTTAATGCCACATTTACTTTTGATCATATAGAGAGACCAACGTATGGTATTATATTATACATTCAAAACTATGTTATTTTATATGGCATATGTATATATATTCCAATTAAAAAAAGTTAAAATATGTTTAATCTCTATATTCTTTACAAATTTAGAATTTAGTTTTTATATTTTTATTTTTAAAAAATTAATTTTTTATTTTCATATTTCAAAATTTAGATTTAATTATTAACTTTGTTACTTCTTTTGTTAAATTTGTGTGAATTTTTCAAATAAAAAAGTGTAAACTACTAGTTCAGTCACCCGAATTTATCCACGTTCTTATTCTGGTCATCCATTTCAAAATTTTGTTATTTTAGTTACTCTTATTAAATAAGTTGTCAATTTTAATCACTCTCGTTAGATAAGTTATTAATTTTAGTCACTCTACCGTTAAGATGAGTTTGATCATCAAATAGAATGCTGGCTTGGCTTGGTATAATAATAAAATCAGCCCTCCATGTTTACCCATTTTATTAATTTAATCTTGATTTTGAAAAAAATATTACAAATTTAACCTTTAATATTTACAAATTATACCAGCCATGATTCTAAAATTAAAAATATATAAATTAAAATAAAAAAATAGGAATACAAAAGGATTAATAAAATTTATAAACACATATTAGAACTTGTAAAAATTTATAAAATACTCAAACAAGAAATATATGTGGAAAGATGGTGGGGATGAGATGATTTTCAATTACAGGGTAAAGAAGATAGTGTTATTATTATATTAATTGGATTGGAAAAATTGAATCTTAGTTCGTCATTTTAACAAACGCTTGGTGTGGATTTATTTTAAGTGATTTGCAATGAAATTTGATTTCCTCTTTAGTAATATTATCTAATTAATTGTCTTTCAAATTTCAAAAGTTTAGGAATCCTCGTTATTATTTTGATTCGAATGAATGATTCAAATTGCCAATGAAAGTTTAAATAAAAAATTAATCCATTTTTACCATGAAAAATTGAAATCAATCTTATATAAGCTCAAAATGATAAGTGTTAAAAACATTTGAGGGAACGAGGAAGAAAAACTGGCATTGATTGAGAAAGATGAGAATAAAAAATGTGGACTTGAGGGGAAGGAAAGTGTGAAAATATAATAAATTTTCAATATATTTTTATATTTTTTTGAGTATCTCATATATTTTTATAAATTTTAATAATTTTTAATTTTTATATATTTTTAAATTCAAATTCAAATTTATGTTTTTTTAAATTTTAAAATCATTGCCAAATTGGTATAATGTGTATATATTAAAAGTTAATTTTATCTTTTTAAATCAGAATAAAATTAATAAAATGAGCAAACATGGATGGCTAATTTTGTTATTATACTAGGCCAGGTCAACATTCTGTTTAGTGATTAAATCAATTTTAACAGTAGAATGATTAAAATTGACAACTTATCTAACATGAGTGACTAAAATAACAAAATTTTGAACGGTGTGATTAAAATAGAGACACAGGTAAACTCGGGTGACTAAATATGTAGTTTACCTTAAAAAACTTACTTTATAGTAATTTAACTAAAAAATAATGTTATAATAAACTTAAATTTGACAAAATAGTTTTAACAGTATTAACAATTAGATTTAAATTTTAAAATTTAAAAAATATAGAGATTAAATTTTTAAACAAAATTAAATATTAAAATTTAAATTTATGAAAAATACATCAACTTATAAAATATTTGAACCTAAAAGAAATTAAAGAATACTCCTTAAAAAGATTAATTAAAATTGGAATAAATACAAATATGAGATTAAAAAGATTACTTTGATATCTTTGAGTTTTGACGCTTCAAAGTATAAAAAATGTGTTGTTGAAAACAGTTGGGTTTGACTCATCACGCTTTCCTGCCCACTTATTTCACCGGCCCACCTATTTCAACCGCTGTTGTTTTGAGAAACTTTTAGAAACGCCTATTTTCTATTCCTATGTTTCTTCTCAATTTTGTCCTTGTTGGTTTTAAATAAAATTAATGCGTGGAATATGTTTTATTTTTAATAACATTTTCAATTGAATTTGTGTTTGTATAGTAGAATTTGTATTTCTTTGGACTTCAGTGACTAGTAAATTATATAAATTAGGTTATTTTATTGAGTAAAAGGTGGGTATTTCTTTTTGCAAAATTCAGCAAATAAATATATTTGTATTTAAGAGATAGTATTTATCAAAAATCACTTCGGTTTTGATTTTAATAAAAAATGTTAGGTGGACCAACCTAAAAGGAATAGATGGGAGTGGGAGGGGTAAAAGCGGAAAAGAGGAGAAAAAAATAAAAAACCAGATACGAAAAAGTGAGCAAAGATCCCACGGGCAGTCCATGGGTTACTTGGAAAACACGACAAAAAAAGAAACTAACCGATAATCTCGAAGCCACCAGCTCTCTCTGTATCTCTTTTAAAACCCCTAACCCCTGCCCCCTTTTCCCCTCACTTCCGTCTCTCTCTTCTTTCCTCCTAGCCAAAAAAAAAAAAAAAGCCTCTTTCCTGTCTCTCGTTCTTTTTCCTGTTCAATCATGTCTTGCTTCATTAGCAAATATGCTGGTAAGTACTCTTCCCTTGCTATTTCCCTTGCTCTTTATTTTATGTTTATAAACTTAATCTCTCGGATCCATCTTAGTGTTTTTTTTGACTGATCTGTTAGTTGTTTTGATAGTTTGACGAGAAAAAAATGTTAGTTGATTTGCTTGTTTTAATCATACGAACTGTATTTTGATATATGGATTTCTTCGGATCTTCTAAGGCTGGTTATATTGTCTTGTGATCTGTCAGTGGGTATTAACAACATGGTTAAATTTTGGGGTAATATCTGAAGATCTAGATCTGCATGTTTGTACTCGCTTATTATTTCTCCAGTCATTTTTTTTAAGCACCATGATATGGTTCGGTTCTAGATTTAAGGAAAAAAAAGATTGATGAAGTTGATAATGTTAATTTTATCTCCTTGGTGTGTTTTCATTTTAGATCTGAGATTACTGAATCTTAGCCATGCACCCTTTTAAGTTTTTTTTTTTGTTTTTAAATATTTGGATCTCTGTTTATTGAACTTTTAATGGGGAATTGGTGGCTTATTATTATTTTCTGAATCATGAATCTTGTAGATGAGTTGGCTAAAAACGCTGCTTACATTGGAACCCCTGGAAAGGGTATCCTTGCTGCTGATGAATCCACTGGCACCATCGGCAAGCGTCTTTCAAGTATTAATGTAGAGAATGTTGAAGACAACAGGCGTGCTCTCCGTGAGCTCCTATTCACAACTCCTGGAGCTCTTCAGCACCTCAGTGGTGTTATTCTCTTTGAGGAAACCCTTTATCAAAAAACCGCTTCGGGTATTACTAAAATGACATACTTTGATAATACTAAGAACCGCGGTAGTTTTATTCCTTTTTAAGAGTTATGGATGGTTGTTGATTTCTGATATTGATGTTTGATGTGCAGGCAAGCCCTTCGTTGATGTTTTGAAGGAAGGTGGTGTCCTCCCTGGCATCAAGGTTGACAAGGGTACGGTTGAGCTTAATGGAACCCATGGCGAAACTTTCACCCAGGGTCTAGATGGCCTTGCACAGCGATGCCAGAAGTACTATGAAGCTGGTGCCCGCTTTGCTAAATGGCGTGCTGTCCTTAAGATTAGTGCTAATGAACCAACCGAGCTTGCAATCCAAGAAAATGCCAACGGGCTAGCTATGTATGCTGCCATCTGCCAGCAATGTGGCCTTGTCCCCATTGTTGAGCCTGAAATTCTTGTTGACGGATCACATGACATTAAAAAGTGTGCTGCGGTGACAGAGCGTGTTCTTGCTGCTTGCTACAAGGCTTTGAATGATCACCATGTCATGCTTGAAGGTACTCTTTTGAAGCCTAACATGGTGACCCCCGGTTCTGACTCCCCGAAGGTTGCCCCAGAGGTTATTGCTGAGTACACTGTCCGTGCCTTGCAGCGTACCGTCCCTGCTGCAGTTCCCGCTATTGTGTTCTTGTCTGGTGGGCAAAGTGAGGAGGAGGCTACCCTTAACCTTAATGCCATGAACAAGCTCCAGACCAAGAAACCATGGTCACTCTCTTTCTCATTTGGACGTGCCCTTCAGCAGAGCACTCTCAAGGCCTGGGCTGGAAAGGAGGAAAACGTGAAGAAAGCACAAGATGCTTTCCTTGTTAGGTGCAAGGCTAACTCGGAGGCCACCTTGGGTACATACAAGGGTGATGCAAAGATTAGTGAGGGTGCTGCAGAGAGCCTTCATGTTAAGGACTACAAATACTAAGAATTTAGTCTTGTGGTCTGTGTATCAGAGAAATTTTCTGTATTGATGATAGACGTTTAGTGCTGTTTTTGGGGGTTGTCCGTTTCTTCTCATGGAATTTAGGTTGTGAAATCAGACTCAAATAAGCTTGGGGGGCCTTAGTTCTCGCTGAGTGTTCATGGTTTTTTGTTTGCTTCAGTTTAAAACAATATTCTCAGCATATACAACTGAGTGTGCTTTGCACTTTTTAATCGTTTTGCGTTTCTTGATTCATTAATCGTAATCCTACTATTTGAGGAGCTCCAGAGCCTTCGAGGAATGGTTGATGGGGCCTTGGGAGTTTATAGCCAGCCAAGTAACTTAACTGCCGTTAGTGCTGCAGGAATTGCTAAAGCCCCTTGGATAAAAACAGGACCTGAAAAATAAAAGTCCAAGCATTTTTAGTGAAAAAATGAATACCAGTGAACAATCAAGAGATAGGAGTTAGCTGGCTAAGGATTTCAGCAGGGATTGGGAAGTCAACTTGTTACAATCCGGTTGCAGTGTAAGGCAGCTCGTCAGGGTTTGCATCAGTATTTGTATAGAAGAGAACAGTGCCACAGCCAAACCAAAAAAAACCTCCAAACAAGACACAAAGGAGTCCACAGCAGCAACTAGGGCTGAGTATTTGATAGAATTATAGAACTGAGTGAACAAATTTAAATTAACGAGTACTTTTTTATTAAAAGCAAAATGAGAAGAATATTTTTGTATGATAAAATTTAAATTATTAACTTATTTAAGTTTTTAAAATTATTATTTTAATTTTTTTTAAAAATTTAACTTTATATATTTTTATTTTTTTTGCAATTTTATATTTTTTAAAATATAAAATTTGAAATTTTATAAAAATTTGAATTTGAAAAATTATTTTGATTTTCAAATTTTTGTTGAGAGGTCAATTTACTCAGTTTTTTAAAATTGATAGGGACAAAAGAGATATTTTCACTTATGTTATTTGAATTATTTGAGATATTCAAATTGTAAAATTTTATTTGATTTGAGCTCAAAACTCGAATTATTTATTCGAATTGACTCGAAAAAAATTGAATAACTCAAATAATTTAATTTGATTAACACAATTTATTTTTTTTAATTTTTTCGAATTAAATCGATTTTTACATACCTCTTAACAACAATAGAGTTTCCATGCTGACTGCGCCTCCCGGTCCAAAGTGTCTTAATATATGGATGTTTGAGTGGCTCTCGCAGCATCCTTTTGATTGCTCCCCGCAAGAGCTGCTCCAATTCTAGTGTGAGGTAGGCGCAGGCTCTGAGCGGCTCTAGGTACTTATGTTCCTGCCCAGCTTTGATGCAAGCCACCCCTTCGATTCTTGGTAAACTCCTTTTCTCACTCGTTTTGCTTTTCAGTTCAGTATCCCAATTGCCTGTAATATTTGATCCCTTAGCTTCCTCTGATGATAAACTATCATTTTCATTTGCTTCATCCCCAGTGTAGCTTTCGATGATGTTTTGGATGTTCTTTTATCATTTTTTTGCTCCTCAACTAACCTCTTTTGTTGTTAAGGAGGGGTTACGCAATGGAAGCCCAAAGAGAGAGGCCCACTAAAGTTGAGAACGATTTTGAAGACACAAGTTTTCTGAACTTTATTTGTTGGCTTACCTAGGGCTCAGGGTACATGAACGATGGTACTAGCAAAGTTAGATGGCACATATAAGAGCATATTCCCTTTGGTTTTGCCCATGTCCATATCCGGATGACACCTACCTACCTACCTACCTTCAGGGGTTCGTCAACAAGCACAAGCGATTGTGCATGATTCACTACAACTTCTCTACCCTTTTTTTTAATCATTATCTTCATTGAAAACAAACAGAAATATATTTTTTTACGAGTTCATGTGCCTTTCAACAACTAGACTCCAGATAGGTGCTCTAAGGGGCTCTCATCTACTTACAGTTCGAGCACTTTATTTCATAAGCCCGATCTTATGGGTTCTCACCCCTGCTGTTATGGCATCATCAATAGCCACAAAAGCTTAACCTATTACTACCTAAAAACTCTTGAAGGAAAGTCGTCTTATAAGAACTGATAAATGCAACTAATTATAAGAACAGGGAAAAAAAAGGGGATAATTCCATATTTGGCTCTCAGACCTTATCAAATCTTCCAATGTGATATCTTTTCATTGAAAAGTCTATTGAAGTACATATACTAGTACATATACTTTAACACTATTTGTCCCTAGCTAACAGAAAAAAATTATTATATAAGCCTTTCCTACCACTAGTTGCAACTAATTATATTAAGTCACATTATAAAATCAAAATTATTTTGCCACGTTTGGTTCACTGTAATGGAATAAAGTTATAATTGAATAGAACTGTAATCAATAATTAAACTGTTTGGTTGAATGAGATAGAATAGGACTGTAATAGTTTTCTTGTGTTTAGTTGAATAGAATAGAGCTCTAATAGCATAAGATAAAAAAAAAATGAAATGACCAAGTACCCTTAGTAGAATTTTGTTTAGATAGATACTTGTTGTTATTGTTATTAAATTTTAATAGGATTATTATTAAATATAATTTAATAACATTCTTAATATAATTATTATTAAAATATGAATTAATAAAAATAATATAATATATAATATTAGAAAAAAATATATAACCTACTTTATTATTTTTAAACTTCATGTAATAGAATATCATTAGCGCACATATCAATGCTGATGTCATGTTCCAAACATGGTTTTATACTGGCTCTCATATTGTGGCCGACGCCATGTCCCAGACATGGTCTTACACTGGCACACATATCACCCAAATGTCATGGCGTGGATATCCAATCTATTCCTAGGTTCAATCGGGACTTTACTACATTAAATCTCGTCATGCATATTCCATGTAATACCACTCTTTAACACCAAGTTAGATTCATTACAATGTCATCAAACACCATAGACATATGTTTTAGGTCATTGCATATACATAGCTTACAATATAATTTCGTGAAGCATAACACCAATTTTCATATGTAATAGCCTGACTTAGGGCCTAGTCGGAACTGTGGTCTCGGGACCACAAATCCGAAGTTAAAAAAATTATTTTATTATTTTTATGAGGTTATAGTATGATTTTATTAGTGCATGAAAAATTTGGTGAGCTAATTTTAATGTTTTCTAGCCCAATTTCGAAAAAGGACTAAATCGCATAAAAGGAAAAAGTTGCATTTTAGTACCCAAATGAGTTAAATAGCTAAAGAACTTAAATTGAGGGCTTTTAAAGGGCAATTACACCCTTTTTATTAGTGTTGGCCGGCCATGTGATGGGTTTTAAGCAAATAGTCAAAATATTGGTGGATGATGTCATGATTTGGTGATAAAATAATGCCTAAAAGCCTAGCTATCATTTCTTTCTTCTCCATCTCTCTTCTCCACCGAAAATTTCAGAAAAAATGGAGTTTTTAAGGCTGAAAATTTTCAGCAGCTAAAAGCCCTCACAAGTAAGTGATTCCCACACCATTTGTTGATGATTTTTGCATTTTTGAGACCCTTGAAGCATGAGTTTTCAAATGAGGGTGATATCTTGCAAAATGGTCAAGGGTTTAGAGTGTTGCCATGAAAGGATTTTTGATGTTTATTGAGTTTTTATGGAGGAATATGAGTCCTATTTGTGTTATAAACAACTCTTGTAAAAGGTATTAGCATGAAAACACCTAAAAGGGCTATTTTACATAAGTTGGAAAATAGTTAATAAGTATGTGAAATAGTGATAATTTGAAGTTTATATAATAGTAAAAATAGTTCAGTTAGGCCTACGATACAATGAAATTCGATGAAAATCGATTTTCAGGCATAGGGGTAAAATGGTTATTTTGCCAAATTCTAGGGGCAAAATGGTCATTTTGCCAAAGATGTAAATTCATGGTTACTTAATCCTAATTAGTGACTAAATGAGTGCATATTGTCATTATAGATCAAGAATTACCAAATCTGAACCTAGATTGGGGGAAGGCCAAGCAAACCGAATAGCCAAGTACTTTTTGTAAACCGAGGTAAGTTGTATGTAAATGATACAATTATACTGTTAATACTTGTATTCATATCGCCATTGAATTTATATTGTATGAGTCGTCAAGTTATGAATTGAGAATGTCTAGTAATATTTGAGATAACAGAAATATCCCGTTGAAACATTAGGATACGAACTGGATATTCGTGCCAAGGCATTGGGTGATTGGTGTGCCAGCGTAAGACATGTCTAGGACATGCTTTGTAACACCCCGAACCCGAGACCGTCACCGGAGTCGAACACGAGGTGTTAACAGACTTTAAACCCCTTATAAAAAAATTTCCCAGACACTGCCAATCTGCGTACTAGTCGCTTAAAAAATCATATCTTGAGTTCAGAAACTCGGAATCCAGTTCCGTAAATTTTCCCTGAAACTAGACTCATATGCCCATCTACATATTTTTTTCAAGAATTTTTGGTTGGGCCAATTAGTACAGTTTATTAGTCAAAGTCTCCCATGTTACAGGGATCGACTACACTGACCTTTTCGCATTACGACTTGGATATCTCCCTGTACAGGGCTTCAATACTGATGTCGTTTGTTTCTATAGAAACTAGACTCAAAGAGGAATCTATACATATATGGCATGACTCCTAATTGTCTCTGGTTGATTTATAATGAATTTCCAAAGTCGGAACAGGAAATCCAGAAACCGTTCTGGCCCTGTCTCACGAGACCCTGAATATCTCTTAACATACTGTCCATATGATCGTTTCGTTACTTTCCTATGAATATAGATTCATCAAGGTTCGTTTACATAATTTATTCACTATTTAATTCCATTCCTACTATTTTTAGTGATTTTCCAAATCTACATCACTGCTGCTGTCAGCATCTGCCTTTAAGGTAGACTTTACCTATTTCATAGTTTCCATGATTCAACTAGCCCTTTTAGCATAAATAGCACAATTTATGATAGTGATTAACCATTCCCATGGCCAATCCTTGTTAAGCATATCCACACCTCTCAATAACCATATCCATACCAAATGATTATAACATTATACTCAAACATATATAAGCCATTTTCGCATGGCTATCCAAAATTATACAAGTCCAAAGGGTCCATGACCCCCAACAAAAAGGGTAGTCCTATACATGCCATTTCGAAGTTCAACCAAAATTGTACCAAAAGGGGGGGGGCTTTGATAGTGTGGGCGACTTCGAATTCAAAATCTCGAGTCCGATAGCTGGAGAACCAAAATCTATAAAACAGAGAATCAAGGAGACGGAGTAAGCAATTTATGCTTAGTAAGTTTTGAGCAAGGGATTCCAGCACAACAAAAGTATAGCATTCATGTAGCTAAACGGATAATTTCATATGCACAATTTTTCAATATCATACTTACTTCACATTACCAACCCTTTTATTCATACACAAAGATCAACTTAGCCAAAGGCCGGTAGCTCATTTATCAACTGAGCGAATACTTATTTGTAAGGGCTCAACTAATTCAAAGCACATACGAAACATACCTTAATGTTGGGATGTTTCAAGCGTATTAACTGAAATTTTTACAGCAAGATCATTCATTCCCAAATCACGTACCTTCGGAATTTAACCGGATATAGCTACTCGTTCAAATGCCTTCGGGACATAGCCCGGTTATAGTAACTCGCACAAATGCCTTCGGGACTTAACCCGGATTTAGTAACTCGCACAAATGCCTTCGGGCTTAGCCCGGAATTAGTATCTCGCACAAATGCCTTCGGATCTTAGTCCGGATATGGTCACTTAGCACAAAGCCTTCGGGACTTAGCCCGGACATCATTCAAATAACCATGCACATTTAACAATAAATCATGGCACATTCGTATTTCGTTTTCGTTAGCAAAACTCAAACACAAGACACTTATCATTCTTGCAATTTCGGCTCAATAGCCACACACAAAGAGCATGATTTTGATTTGCTTAAAACATGATCTAATCAAATCATAATTTAAGCTCTTTTACTCAAGAACTTACCTCGGATGTTGTCGAACGATTCCGATAGCTATTCGACCACTTTTTCCTTCCCTTTATCGGATTTAGTTCCCCTTTGCTCTTGAGCTTAATTAAACAAATAAATTGATTTAATCATTTGAGCATCGAAAAGAGGAACACAAGGCACTTAGCCCATATTTATACATTAGACATTAAAGTCACATATGTACGGAATCATGAATCAAACTCAACATTTTGGCTAATTTTTCCCCTTGGCCGAATTTTCTAAGCCAAGACAAAAGCATCAATATGCTTGCCTCTGACCGAATACATGCAACACCAATCTCCTTCCTATGGCCGAATATGCATGTCTATGTTGGGGCCGATTGCAACACTTAATACATTCTACAAGTATGGTCACTTGTATTGACTAAACACCATTTTGTTTCAAGTTCAAAACTTGGCTAATACACACATATATACACTAGTAAAGCATCCTCTCCCTTTCCATCAATTTAACACATGCATTACTCATTAATATACAAAAATTATATTCGGCCTTAGCACACAACTTGCTAGCCGATTCTTCTCCATCTAGCAACTAATGCACATATGTGCTCACTCAAAAATGCTAAAAAGAAGATTCAAGAATCATCAATCCACCATCACATGCATCATTAACAAGCTTCATATTTAGCATGCAATGGCATTAACACAAAATCCACCTAGGCCGAATATCATCCCCATGACATAGCAAAGATTTGAACCATGGGCTAATTAGAACTCAAGCTAGCAACTAAAAACATGCATGAATCTCATGGCACAACCTCAAACATACCTTGATCTAGATACAAGTATGGCCAAACCTCCTCCTAATCCTCTTCCAAACCAAACATGAAGCAAGAACTCCTTCCTCCTTCCTTAGAATTTTCGGCCAAAAGAAGATGAAAAAGGATGAACAAAATTTTTCTTTTCTTTTCTTTAACTCACGACAATGGGGGGGGGGAACAACCACACACTTTTTTTTTGTTTTCATCATATTCCCTTTCATTATTTTATGCCCATGCTCCTTATTTTATCATACTTCCCATGAAACACTAACTCAACATGTTTATGACATGTTCTTGCCCATCACACTTGGTCTACCATGCTTGTCATGGCCGGCCACTACTAATAGAGGGGGGAAATTGACATGCAAGTCCCCCCTTTTTCAACATGCACTAATAGGTCCTTATGCTTTGACCTATCACATTTCAAAATTTTCTCACATAAGTCCTATTTACTAAAACTCACATGCAATCGACTAAATCGAAGCTTGAAATTTTCACACATTCATAATTACATATTCTAGACCATAAATATCACATTCGAACATTTCGGTGACTCGGTTTAGCGGTCCCGAAACCACTTCCCGACTAGGGTCAATTTTGGGCTGTCACATGCTTCGGCCACATTATGAGAGCCAGTGTAAGACCATGTCTGGGACATGGCATCAGCACAAAGATGAGTGCCAGTGTAAGACATGTCTGGGACATGCATCAGCCTCGACAGAGATAGCCAGTGTAAGACGTGTCTGGGACACGCATCGGCTAAGAGTTGTGCTAGTGTAAGACATGTCTGGGACATGCATCAGGACGTGTATATGAGAGCCAGTGTAAGACCATGTTTGGGACATGGCATCGGCAATATATCCCATGTTGAAGGTTCAGAGAATATCCAGTAGCATTCCAAATGTTTCAATGATGAGAGTTATAGGTCAATTTTGATAAAGAAAGAATAATCATGTTGTGAGTGGTACAGGTGCCTATATGGTAAGCATGAGTAACGAGCTTAATTTAGAGAATGTGACTCGAGTAGATGATAATGAGTAAGATAAATTATTTTTACCTTTGAGCTATAAGTATGATGACTAATGGTAAGATTGTTGTTGTATATTTATTTATATGCAACTTACTAAGCTTTATGCTTACCCTCTTTCCTTTCCCTCTTCTTTCAGTGTTATCAAGCAAACTTAAAGATCCCTTAAAGTTAGAGATATTAATCACACTATCAGCCGCAATACCCGGTATAGTTGGATTTATATTTTTGATGGTGGCATGTATAGGGCTAGATTAGGATGTTGTTTTAAGAGAATGATTCATGTATTTTGGCTTAAGTCAAAGGCCCTTCATTTTGTAATCAAGCCTAGAATAATGACTATTATTCATTTTGATGAATGCATATAATGTTCTTTCTATGGATGAATTAGTGCCCATTGTGATGAGATTTATATATTGAAATGATCTTGTATAGGTTGTGCAAAATGGGTGACAAAAAGGCTTGGGAAATATCCTAGTTTGTCCACACGGGTAAGACACACGGGCGTGTGTCTAGGCTTGTGTGACACACGGTTCAAACCCATGGGCATGTGTTATGGCTGTGCGTCCCCTGCACTTTAAATTTTTAAAGTCATTTTAGCACACGGGTAGGCCACACGGGCGTGTGCCCAGGCTGTGTCATAAAGTCAGTATGCATGATTGTAGCACACGGACCAGGGGACACGGTCGTGTGTATCAGCCGTGTGAAGGACACGGTTATAGGGCACGAGTGTGTTCGTGGGCCGTGTGGTTTTGGTAGAATGCTTATGATTTCAGACACGGGTTAGGACACGGGTGTGTCCCTGGCACATGGTCGTGTGTTCTATACCCACACGGGTATGTAGAGTCTTGATGCACAAAAAAATTTCTAAGTTTTCATGAGGTCTCGTTTGGGTTGCAAACAACCTTGGATTTATGATTGGGCCTCGTAAGCCCATATACGAGATAGTTGCTTGTGAAAAGAGAAGTTTCAAAATTGTTTGAAATTTCACGGCCCTGTTTTATACAGTTGGTTGAGTTTAAGTTAGGTAGCACCATGAACCCTATCCTAGCGTCGGATACGGGTGAGGGGTGTTACATCATATCAATTCAGATTTCAATCACAAATCACAATAACATTATTATCTTACCAATTTTAGCATACGACTCGTTTATCGATTCCTTGTCGAGTATATCCGTAAAAAATCATACAAATTATATAATAATAATTAGGCATTTCAATTCAAACAAGACATTGCATTATTTTTATCACACGAACTTACCTTGAATGCAAAAACGACCAATTATCCCTTTTTTGTCCTTAATCACGTACTTTCTCGATTTAAGCCTGAATCTCGATTTTCTTGATCTAACATTTCAAATATAGCTTATTTATTACTCACAATATTCAAATTGACCCAAAAATCATACTTTGGAAAATTTACAATTTTACCCTAAAACTTTCACTTATTTGCAATTTAGTCCTTAGGCTCGAAATATAAAATTCATTCAATTTTATCCCAACCCAATCCTAGCCAAATATTTATCTTACTTACAGCAGCCCACATATTTCATTATTTCACACCTTTACCACCTATTTTACAACTTTTACAAAATGGTCCATTTTAGGTGTTTTCATGAAAATCACTTAACAAAAGTTGTTTATTTAACAACCAAGGTTCATTTTCTTCCATAAAAATGCAGCAAAAAACATGAATATTCTCATGGTAAAACCCTAAACTTTAAACCATTTTGCAAAATAGTTCCCTCATTAGCTAAATTAAGCTACAAGGGTTCCAAAAATATAAAAATCATAAAAAATGACCACCAAAATCACTTACTTGTGAGGGTTAGAAGTTGCTGAAATTTACAAGCTTCTATGGACATTTCCTTGGGTAAGAATCAGTGGAGAAGAAAGAGAAATAAAAAGATGATAGCTTTTTGCATTTTTGTCTTATTATACCTTTTTAACTTAATTACCAATTTACCCTTTTAATTTCTAACTAATTTGAATAATACCAAAAAAATATCTTCCACTAACTTTTTAATGGGCTAATTTCCACATAAGGGTTTCCACTAAAAATTCTATAGCTATTTAATACCTTTAGCTTTTAGAATACAACTTTCGTACTTTACACGATTTAGTCCTTAAAGCCAAATTAAACACTTCTCACCTATAATTTCTTCATGAAAGTTTTACACAATCATATAAACATAAAATAATTATTTCTAATTCAGATTTGTGGTTTTGAAACCACTGTTCTGACTAGGCCCTAATTTGGGATGTTACATTGGATACTTTAGAATTTTGCTCAACACATGAAAGTGCTCATCTTGAGTAATCCTTCTACTTTACATAAGGTTTGATATAATTTTTGGGCACTTTCTTGAATGACCATTTTGACTTTTGTTGAATTAGCACTTCGGAGGCAATGCTCTTACTTATTTTAAGACCAACAATCCATATGTTTTTCCACAATAATGTGGTAGCCTTAATTAATGAAGTAGTAGAGATTTGATCACTTACATTAGAAATATTTTCTTTATCTTCTTTGGAAATGTAACACCCCTAACCCATCTCCGTCACCAAATTAGGGTTATGGAGTATTACGACACATATCAAAACAATTTACATTATTAAACTATTCATTTATTAATTTAAATAAAAAACATTCAAATATGCATTTCATTCATAGAAAACTAACATTTACGAGCCTAAAACGAGTTTATGGGGCCCTAAAAATAGTTTGGAAATAATCAGGGACTAATTTGAATTAAAATAGAAAAACATGAAAAATTATGAAAATTTTAGAAACAGGGGTCACACGGTTGTATGGCCAGCCCGTGTGAAAGAGATCAACCTATGTGGCCTCAAACATGGCGGTATGGCTACCCCACATGTAACCTGCCAAACCCGGCCTTAACATTGCAACCGAATCATGAAGACCACATTGGACACCTTAGTGTCAAACCTACTTTAACGATAGTTTAAAACCTTCAAGTACTCTCTTTTATAAAATCGTGGTTTCTATTGTTAACTTTGGAAAACACCCCTTTACTTAGTCCAACTATGCTTTAGCCAAATTAGCGAATAAGGTGAATTTTTATAAAACTTAATTTCGGCATTGCTTTAGAAAAATTAGTTTGTTATCTTCTTAGCAATTGAAATATACCATTACTAGTCAAATTATTAATGTAGCCATATATCATGCATAGTCTATTTATATATATAAACCGTGTATACATATCAAATATGAGTGTCATGCACGCATGAAAAACCCCAAAAGTCCCAAACAGTCCCAAACCACAATTTAAAGAAACTTTACAATCCAAAACCAAATAATAATGGTAAAATAACCTAAAATATAATTAAATTAAAATAATATGATGAAGTGAAGTCCGGAGTTCACCGTACGTTCATATGCCAATTCTTATCCTAAGTTCGATCATTACCTGAGAAGTTTAGGTAATAGGGTGTGTAACATCCCAAATTAGGGCCTAGTTGGAATAGTGGTTTTAGGACCACAAATCTAATGTTAAAAGAATCATTTTATAATCATTATGAGGTTTAGGATATGAGAATAAGCATGTGTTAAAGTTTCATGAAGAAATTCTTTGTGTAAGGTGTCTAATTGGAAATTAAGGACAAATTTGAATAAATAGCAAAACTTGGGTTCTAGAAGAAATTTGTATGAAATTGCTTTGGAATATTAATTAGAGGACCCTAAAGAATAATTTACCAAATTTCTAAGTTTTTGGACAAAAATGGGCATGCATGGAAAATTATGAAAGTTTAGTAATGAAGGGCATTTTGGTCATTTGGTTAATTAAAGAATAAAAAGGGATAAATAAGTCAAAATCATGTTATTCATCTTCTCCATGCTGTCAAAATTTGCATGCTCTCCATAGCTAGGGTTTTCAACATTTCAAGCTCAATAGTAAGTGCTCCCTAGCCTCGTTTTTAATGCTCTTCGTATTTTTGAGATCCTCATAACATGCTCTTTCTATTTCTACCCTTATCTCATGCTAGGGTTCATGTTTAGAAAATTACCCATGCATGAGATGTTTGTGTTTTGATGATTTATGAAGGAATATGAGAGTTTAAAGGATAGTAAACAAATTTTACTAAGTGGTTTCTCATGGAAATGGCTTAGAGGACTAAATTGTAAAAGTTGTGATGGTGGGTAGAAAAAAATGGAATGAAGGAAAAATGTGGGCTACTATAAGTGTGAAAAACATTTGGCTAGGCTTGGGTAGCCAAGGAATTGCATGCATTTCATTATACGAGACTTAGGACTAAATTGTAAATAGTAAAATATTAGGGGCAAAATGGTCATTTTGCCTGGGGGTGAGTTTTAGGCCTAAAATGAATAATGTGATGTATTAATAATCAAATTTTATTAAAATAGACCCTGAGGAACCAATTCCGGAGGTCGACCGTGGAAAACGAAAGGTTTCAAAATAATTGAGACACGAATCCGAAACGACTACCAAGTAAGTTCATATAACTCAAAGTAAACTCTTAATATACCTATAATGCATGTTCTTAAATGTTGAAAATTTAGATATTCATTGCATGATAATCCATAAAATGTGTTAGTGTAAATGAAAAGATGATAAATGTCCCGATTGAAATAAAAGGGAAATCCGATGGTTAAATTATGGCTTACATGACTTGAGATCCTGCATGTGTTGCAGAGGAGGATTTAACCTGGAGGGTAATCCGATGATCTCAAAATAGAAGGATCTAGCCCGGACGAGTGTTCTTTGAGTGACTGAGCCTCCCGAAGAATATAGGTGTATTAAGGATTTAGCCCAGACTGGTAATCTGATTGAGGACTGAATTTAGCCTGGACTGGCAATTCAGATCCGAGCTCATGAGAGCAATTGTCGTGAAAAAGGGATTTAGCCTGGACTAGTAGTCTCGACATTGCTCTATGAGTTATTACTACAGGGGATTTAGCCTGGACGGGTAATCCCGCCGTAAGATGTAAGGTTCGCAGGAGTGCGTGCTTGAAATGATCACTTGTATGATTTGACGGTAATCGAGCTATCCATCGAGATTTTTGAGAAATTCAATGGGATTAATATGAGAAATAGAGATGGAAATATTAAATTGAGGAGCTCATCTAAGACTAATAATATGATGCATTGTTATGAGATTAACTTGATGATTGAGTGCATGAGATAGGGAAATTATTTCATGCTTGTTGGAATCATTGCCTAATATAGTCGTATGCTAATTAACCGGTAAGTTTACTTTCCAGTTATCTGGACTTACTGAGCATATAAATGCTTACCCCCTTCTCTTTTCCCTGTCTTACAGAACTCATACACTCATGAAGATTGGAAGGCGGTTGGAGAATCAACTCACTATCGACTTGTTCCGCTTTGGTATATGGATACTTTTATTTTGTTTAATGGCATGTATAGGGTTTTTGGTTATTTTTTTATATGTGTCATTTGGCTAGCCAATGTAAAGGCTTAAATGGTATACTTATTCTTTTATATATGGCCATGAGATATGGCTCATATTAATGTAGGTTGTAAACCTACTAATGATGCATGTTTATCTTTAAATGTTTTATGAGATATGATAATGAGGGTTATCATGGATGGATGTATGAAATGGGACCTAATAACTTGAGAGTGGATATAGCATATAATGGTATATGGTTATAATATGACAGAAGTGTAAAGTGTAAAATGTGCTATGTTAATCCCTAATATAAAAAGGATAATTTAGCGTGTACTAAATTGATGAGATAAGGTTATCACGCAATGAGTTGTGCCAAGGCTGTTTAAGAGTATAATTTGTCCATGTTAAATACCATTAAAGTCTATAGTGTGTATGGTTGTTAGAGGGTGACCAAAGGCTTGAAAAATAGCCCTAAAAAGGCCCATACGGGTAGACACACGGGCATGTGTCTAAGCTATGTGTGACACACGGTCAGCCCCTATAGGCATGTTGCCTGGCCGTGTGTCCCCTGCACCTAAAATTTTAGGTCAGTTTGCATGGTAGTAAACACACGGGCAGAGACACGACAGTGTGTCTCAACCGTGTGAAGGACACGGCCTAGCACACCGGCGTGTGCCTTGGCCGTGTGCCTCAAAATGCATGATGATGTCATAAATAGAATGTCTGAGTTTTTGGACACGGGCGATGGCACAGGCGTGTCTAGGCCGTGTGAGGGGCATGGGCATGTGCTTGGTCATGTGAAAACCCCTGTAGGCTCGAAATGGAAAATAAATTCAATAATTCAACACGGGTAAGGGGCACGGGCGTGTCCCCAATCACACGGGCGTGTGAGGTATAACCCTAGAAATTTTATTGTAATTTTCTATAGTCCTCGGTTTAGTCCTGGACCGTTAATAATGTATGACTTGGGCCCCGTAGGTCCATAATAGGGACATTATGATTTTGTTTAATTGGTTTTAATTTGGAAACAAAATTTTATAACCCATTTTTCTGGAATGATCTTGTTCGCGAGCGGTAACACCTCATACGAAATCCCGGTCTCGGGTACGGGTAAGGGGTGTTACAGGGTGAGCTTAACAAGCTCACTGTAAGACTAAACAAGCAAGTATTAAACATTCATACAAGCAATTTCATAGAGCTACCAATAGCACAATCAAACATTATCAATAGTAATTTCAAATACACATGATCGTGACAAATGAACATGTGAGAGCCTTCCCATACCATCTACTACACATCACGAGTTCCTAGAACCTGTTTACCAAACTCTAACATATAAGAGCAGAGCTCGGTGTGGTAAAACCACCAATAATCAATAATGCAGTGAAACTGCCAAATAAAAAATAATGCGATATAATTACCAATCCCCTCGGTAGTCCAAATGTAGTGCACTAGCTACGAATGTAACATCCCGAATTAAGGTCTAGTCAGAATAATGGTTTTGAGACCACAAATTCAAAGTAGAAATGATTATTTTATGATCATTTGATGGTCCATGATATGATTGCAAGTTTGTGTGAAATTTTCATGAAGAAATTTTATGCCTAAAATGTCCAATTTGAAGTTAGGGACTAAATTGAATAAGATGCAAAATAGAGTTCTAAAAGATTTTAGCATGAAATTCCTATGGATTATAAATTAGAACGTCTTAAATAGTAATTTGATCAATTTCTATAATTTTGGACGAAAATGGACATGCATGAGCAAAAATTTATAATTTAGTAAAAGGGCATTTTAGTCATTTGGTTAATAAAAGAATAAAAAGGGAAAAATAAGTCAAAATTTTGCTCATCTTTTTCAAGTGCTAGCCAAATTTTACAAGGTTTCCATAGCTAGGGTTTTCCAGCTTTTCAAACTCAATAGTAAGTGCATCCGAGCCCCGTTTTTAATGTTTTTTGTATTTTTGAAGTTGTTATCAACCGATCTAGCCATTTCTACCATTTATTTGAGCTAGAGTTCATGTTTGGAATTTGACCCATGTGCAGAATGCTTGTATTTTGATGTTTAATGAAAGAATATGCAAGTTTGATGTGAGTGTAACATTTTACTAAGTGATTTTTAGTGAAAGCACCTAAAAAGGACTTATTTGTAAAAGATGTAGAAATGGGTAGTAGAAAAGTGATTTAATGAGAAATGTGGGGTAATATGAGTTAGAATATATATCGACTAGGCTTGGGTAACCATGAAAATGCATGCATTTCATTTTACGAGCCTAGGGACTAAAGTGTAAATAAATGAAAAGTTAGGGGTAAAAAGATAATTTTACCAAAGTATGAATAATGTGTGTATTGAACAAGCTAAATTTGACATTATAGATCAAGAAAAATGTGATTCGGACCTTGACCGGAGGAAAAACAAGGTTTATGAGAATTAGACTCGTTTCTATCATTTTGTATCGAGGTAAGTTCATATTGCAAATTATGCAATATGTACCATACTTTTAATGCTTTAATATTGCATGTATGGTAAGTACATATATAATTTAATGTGATGTTTTATCATGTGTTTAATGCTTAAATTTTATTATGAATTATGCTTTGATTATTCCATGAGTATACAATTGGTGCTATGGATATTGAAATCGACATTACGAGCAAGTTCGACGAAAATGTTGTATCAAAGAATCCTGTTTGAACCTTAATAATAGTTTAGGATACAAGTGACATGTCACTAGGGACTATGCGATCTGAGCTCATGAGTTATGTGGTCTGAGCTCATGATAAATGTGACACATGTTATGGGGTTCTGGGTGCTGGTCTTGTATGTTCTACTGATGGCTGGGTAGTCCGGCATGTGTTGCGGATACTTGAGAGCTTGTTTGAGTAGCCCTTGTAGCTAGATCCTGATCGACAACTCAAGTGAGTAGACCCGTGTGTAGCTCGAAAGCGAGCAACATGTGGTATGTGATATGAGGTAGCGTTGGCTACATACGGGGCACTTAGGTGCGAGATTCCGATGTATCCAATGGTATTCCAAGTGTTCAACGGGTAGTCCAAAGAGAAGTTTAATGGGTAACCTTAATGAATACGTCAAAGATGAAAAAGTAAGTTATTATGTGCAAGTGGGCATAGGTATGTACATCGAACTCATGAGAATACCATGGGATATGATGAACTTGTGGTAGGAATATATATATATATGAAGAATAAATTTAAGTGATTTGATAATAATACGAAAGATTATGTTCATTATGTTAAATGTATGATTAATACTTGTTTAAATTGCATTTTATTCGTATGTGAGCTTACTAAGCTTTAAAGCTTACCCCCTTCCCTTTCCCTTTTCTTATAGTGTCGCCAAGCTAGCTCAAGGATCAGAGGACGTCGGAGTTTTTGATCACACTATCAATTGGAAAAATTGGGTATATTTAGTCTCAACATTTTGAGTATGGCAAGTATAGGGACTTGGTCTTTTTGTTATATGTCATATTGGTTTAGCCAAATGTGTTAGCTTATGGTAATATTTGATTCATTTTGTATATAGCCATGTGATATGGTTTATATTGATTATTTGGGTTGTAACCCTAATTAATTATGCATGCATGCAATGTGTTATGCTTGATATGGTTGCTTGTAGATGATATGTGAGATGAATGGCATATATGCTTAATGAATGAATTGTGGCTAATAAGTATGACCAAAACTATGGTATAATTGAGTAAATTGAAAATAGGTTTATCATGATGAATAAATATGAAATTGGTGTGGAATGCCATATGAAAGCATGATGGTTTGGATATGTGATATGTTGACATTACAAAGTCATGGATTAATCATGTTTATGAGTAATTAAGTGACTAAATATACTGTGTTGTATGCCATCAAAAATGTAGGAGTGAGTGAGCATTTAAGGGTGACAAATGCCTTGGAAAATAGCCTCAAGGTTGCCCACACGGGTAGACACACGAGCGCGTGTCTAGGCCGTGTGTGACACATAGTCTGCCCCATGAGCATGGGATTCGACCGTGTGTCCCCCGCACCCTAATTAGGTGAAACAGAATGCTCAGTAGTAAACACATGGGTAGAGATACGGCCGTGTGTCTCAACCATGTGGAGGACACGGCTTTAGAACTTGGGCATGTGCCTAGGCCGTGTGAAGTCTGCACTTAGTTTTAAAATTTAATTCGCCACATGGCCTAAGCACACGGGCATGTGACTTAGTCGTGTGATCTTATTTGGGTGATGACATCATAGTCAGAGAGTTACACGGGTTGAGAACACGGGCGTGTCCCAAGCCACACGGGCGTCTGTGGCCACATGGCCTACCCACACGGACGTGTGACTCTCCAAAGTAGGAAAATTTTCTAAGTTTTTTTTCCAAAGTTTTCTAAAGTTCTCGGTTTATTTCCAAACCACTCTCGGTGTATGTTTTAGGCCTCGTAGACCCATAAAAGGGACAATTTGCATATGTATGAATGAATTTTATTTGAACAAAATTTTATGGCCTAGTTTTGTATGTTTGCTTGTGTTTAAGTCTGGTAATGCCTCGTATCTTTTCTCAATGTCGGACACGGGTAAGGGGTGTTACATTTAGTGGTATCAGAGCTATGGTTTAGTAACGTCGGATGTGTATGAGTCTAGCTATACATGCCATATATATCATGATATTGTGACGACTCCTGACGATTTAAAATTGTGTTTTCATATAGTAAATGGATCTCGATAGAGTAATGGTGGATGATGTTGAAAGTAACACGCTTGCTCCTGCTGGGGGAGCAATGCCGTCTAATAGTAAATCCACAACTGTTAGTAGAGGAGAAGGAAGCAGAGAAGCCTTTCTCCATATGATGGATGCCTGGTACACGGAGTTCGTTTGAATGACTCCGAATGCTCAATCTCCTCCACCCCCTCAAAATCCTTAACCCGTACCCCAAGTGCCTTAAGGTATGGATTTTATGAGATTTTATAGAACCTCAGTTGATAAATTTTGAAAGAAAGGAGCTAAGGAATTTAGGGCCAATGTCGACGATGACCTCGAGAAAGCAAAATTTTGGCTTGAGAATTCTATTCAAGTATTTGATGAACTATCGTGCACAGATGAAGAATGTTTGAAGTGTACTATTTCCTTGTTGAGAGATGCAACATATCATTGGTGGAAGACACTAGTTTCGGTTGTTTTGAAAGAAAGGGTCACATGAGAATTCTTTCAAGAGGAGTTCTGAAAGAAATACATCAGTGAGTGATTCATCGATCAAAAGTGTAAGGAATTTCTTGACTTGAAACAAGGCCGCATGTCAGTTACTGAATATGAAAGAGAGTTTGTCCGGCTCAACAAATATGCTTGGGAGTGTGTATCTTCCGAAGCTAAAATGTGTATAAGGTTTGAAGATGAACTTAATGAGAATATTAGAGTATTAGTGGGTATTCTTGAGCTGAAGGAATTTGTTGTGCTCGTTGATCGGCCTTGTAAAGCTGAGGAACTGACCAAGGAAAAGAGAAAAGTTGTAACACTCTAAACCTAGCCTGGACGTTATGGCCGAATTTGACGGTGTCACATTGAAGTGTTTTTCGTAAAACGAGATTTCGTTGAAAAACACGTTCTATATTTAACCTCTTTGTAATCTTAACGGTGATTTTAGGATGTCTCGTTCATTTTCAAAATGTAAGTCATTTGGAAAAAAGTTAATCATATTAAAACGTCATTAATTTTTAAAAATGTTATTTCTAGTGGAGGCTCTTAAAACAAGTTGCGTATTCGTGGTGTTTTTGAAAAACATTTATCTTTTTGAAAATTCGCGTCTTTCCCTACTGCTAGCAGTTATAAGTCAACAAAAAAAACCCAAACTAAAGTAAAAATCCATAACGGCCTTATTATAGTAAAAATACCCAAATTAAAATTTCTTATACTTTAAAAATCAAATGTGACAGTACGTGCAGTTGTGTGGCCACCTTTGAGTCCCTCACGGTACCGATCTGCCTAAGACTGGGGATTACCTGTACAGATAAACAGATGGGTGAGTTATGAAAACTTAGTATGTAATCTCATATCAAATAACCAAACAGTGAGCATATACAGTCTGGGCCTGAGCCCATTTTAGTAATGGTTTATCTCAATTAAGGCCTTAGCCCATTACAGTATCAGTATCAGTTTGTGCCAGAGCCCATCTCAGTGACAGTAACAGGACAGTTATGCAATCAAGAGATCCTACCCAACCAGCCTCTACACTCCATCTCCCTCCAACCCTGTACTCCATGTGGGGATATAATCAACCCACCTATCCCTACACTCTAAGTAGTACTGGTTACGACACTAAACAGTATTTGCAGCAGAGCTGCCAGTACAGTACACTTCCTCCAATCATAATAAACCCATCCCCATATAACATATAATGCATCATGTCATGTCATGTCATAATATCATACATTTATTCAATATGTTTAAAATGGCATGCTCAAATATAATCATACATCTCATAAGGGTATAACAATCATTTTATCACACAGGGCATAATAGTCATTTTATCAATTAGGGGGTCTAGGTACACTTACCGACCTGACAATAGGTCTACAGTCGTCTCGGGCGACCTGTGCAATCCTAACAGTCAAACAGTAAAAATGGGCCCATGACCCATATTGCGAGCCCATGTGGGCCCACACGACCGTGTGGCCCACATAGCCCAGAAATGGCCTTGGCAATGTGAATTACATAGCCTGGCCCAATATTCTCCATACGTCCGTGTGGTTTACCCTTGTAGGGCCCACACGGCCCATTTCAGCCCAACATGGCCCAATACGACATCAACCCATGAAATCGCTCATGGTCGGTCTCAACGGTCATACGCCCAAATTTAGCCATACGGACTACCAGATGAGCAAGTGCACGCCCGTGTAGCGTCCTCGTTCACTTTTGCTGGCTTTTGCCGATTTCCCTAGTTGAGATTATGTTTACACACCTTGTTTGCGAAGATGTGCAAATGCCCACGGGCATTAAACCTATATTCAATCAAGACACTCCGTCAGTCCTTTAATCAAGAGGGTTAAAAAACCCCTTTTAACACTTAACCCTAAATAATGATTATTACCTACCTTGATTGAACGAATGTGGCTTTGCCCACTTAAACCGCTGACAAAGATTGATTACAAGCTTCCTAACAAATATCTGCCTTACAAGCGAATTCTATTAATCTTGATTGCTCATACACATGGCTTGAATCAAATGTATACTAACTTACAGAAAACACAGAACCCAAAAGTAGGGGAATGAAGCAATCGACCTACACCTAAGAATGCAAGTCGAAACACCCGAGTTGAACACGATGACTAAGGACAGAGATACCTTTGATCGAGTGACGAGAGAGAGGTTCGATCATTTCAATATCAATGAATAATCCTTCACTCCTTAAGAAGTTCTAGAAATCGAAAGGAACACAACAAATAAGAAATAGGGGATGAGGGTCGGCTATGAAGGATAGGAAGAGATTGATGGAGTAAAGGAAAGATTTGGCTACAAGGAGAGAAGGTATTCAGCCTCAACAAAACCGATTGAGAGAGGGGGGAGAAGCAAGGAGAATCGTTCAAAGCAACAAGATACAAAAGAGGGGAATTGCTAGCCCTAAAAGAATCGAGAGAGAGGGAAGGAGAGCATTCGGCTAAGGAGAAATGGGGAAAAAAAGCAAAACTGACAAGTAAGGGACCTGAAGAGAAGTGCAAACCCGAAATAAGCAAAAACGAAAGATACTGCCAAAATCCCTAGCACGATTCGGTCTCCAAAGAAAAGAAAACAACCAAAAATGTTTATAGCAACCGAAATAGAGAGCAATACTAACCTAAACCTGAATTCTGAGTGATCAGAATAAAAATTCGGCACCAACTCTCCCACAACTTTAAAACCCCATATTTTTCTCCTCAAATCCCTCTAACATAATCCCCTCAACTACCAAATTCAAACCCCATTCAACTCTGCAGTGTTTTAGTCACCTTTACTACCTACATGGCAAAGGCGAAAAAATAAAACACCCCCAATGCACAAGGTAGGACTCAAACTTCAGACCTCAGGTAACCATCACACGCCACCTATCCCCTAGACCAGCAGGCCCTTTTCTGACATGTTTTACCCATATTTATTTAAGAGCCTACTGACTAGAGACAGGGTTTATTCATGTTAGAAACAACATTTTTGCACAAGCCAAGGCTTGAACCCAAGACTTGTCAACTCTTCCCAGGACACTTAACCATTAAAGCAGACATGCATTTATGTCACAAACATACAAAAATAGATACTTAGGATTTTGGGGCATTACAAAAGTTGAGGCTGAGGCTAGAGATATAAGAAAAAGGCTGATGAGCAAGTCATTTCCATCTCAGTCTAAGAAATCTAGAGATATGTATTCTTATTCTCATGCTTCGGCTGGGCATTTGTACAGAAATCGTAAGAAGCAAAATTTGGGTTTTAAATCTCAGATTACCTCTATGGCTAGTGTGGGTAATGCTAGACCTTCCAGACCTGAGTGCCAACGATATGGTAGAAGTCATTTTGGTATGTGTAGGATGAATGATGGATCTTGTTTCCGATGTGGTTCTTAATGCCACTATATCAAAGACTGTCCTGAGATGGTCGAGAAAGAAAAATTTTAGAGTGGAAGACAGACTAGTACGGGTACAAAAGGGAGACCCCTAAGAAATGCTGGTAATGGGGCTAGTAACAAAAATGTAACGAGGGATACAGCTGTAAGAGATCTGAAGCTAGAGCTCCGGCTAGAGCCTATGCCATACGTACGCGTGAGGACGCATCTTCTCCCTATGTGATTACTGGTACTTTTTCTCTTTATGATACTGCTGTTATTGCCTTGATTGACCCTGGTTCTACTCATTCATATTTGTGCATGAAATTGGTATCTAGCATGAAAATGCATGTTGAGTTTACGAAATTTATGATTAAAGTGTCAAACCCATTAGACAAGCATGTTTTAGTTGATAAAGTATGTAAGAAATGTACCTTGATGATTAGAGGTTATTGTTTTCCGGCTGACTTAATGTTGTTGCCATTTGATAAATTTAATGTTATACTGGGTATGGATTGGTTGACATTTCATGATGCTGTAGTAAATTGTAGATGAAAAATTATTAAATTGAAATGTGAAAATGGTGAAATTCTTCGGGTTGAATCAGATGAGTCAGATAGGTTTCCAATTGTTGTTTCTTCGACGTCTACTCAGGAATGTATGAGAAAAGGGTGTGAAGCTTATTTGGCTTATATGTTGAATACAAAAGACCCTGAATCGAAAATTGAATCTGTAATATCCCGAATTAGGGCCTAATCAGAATAGTGGTTTCGTGACCACAAATTTGAGATAGAAATAATTATTTTATGATTATTTTAGGTCTATGATATGATTGCATGATTGTGTGAAAATTTCGTGAAGAAATTCTATGCATAAAGTGCTTAATTTGAAGTTAGGGACTAAATTGAATAAGTTGCAAAACTTGCATTCTAGAAGTTTCTAGTATGAAATTACTTTGAAATATTAATTAGGAGGTCTTAAATATAAATTTGACCAATTTCTAAGTTTATGGGCAAAAATTGGACATGGATGGAATTTTTGGAAAGTTTAGTAAGAAGGGCATTTTGGTCATTTAGGGGTAAAATGAATTAAAATGCAAAATTAAAAGCCAATTTTGTTCATATTCTTCACCATGGACGTCTATACCAAGGGAGACTCCATGGCTAGGGTTTCCAAGCTTCCAAGCTCGATTGTAAGTCCGGTCTAGCCTCGTTTTTAATGATTTTTACATTTTTGGAGTCTCGGTAACTTGATTTAGCTTATGCTAGCAATAATTCAACCTAGGGTTCATAATTGGAAAAATACCCATAGGTGAAATTTGTGTATTTTGGTGTTTTATGATAAAATATGAGGTTTTAAATTATGTTAGACAATTTCTGTTACTCGGTTTTAAGTGAAAACGAGTAAAAGGGCTTAATCGGTAAAAATACCTAATAGTTATAAGTACATGTTAGAGTGAGAATTTGATGTTTCCATAGAAGGGAAAAATGATCAGCATGTCATAAAACATAAGAAAATAGGATGAAGTTTAATTTTCGAACCTTGGGGCAAAAGTGCAAATATGCAAAATTTTAGGGGTCAAAATGAAAATTTGTAAAAATATGATTTTTGGACCCGTATGAATAGTGTGACTAATTATTAGGCTAAATGTGATATAATAGATGAAGGAAATCGAGATTTGGGCTTAAATCAGGAAAATACAAGGTTATGGACTAATATGGTAAATTGTCGTTTCTGGATCGAGGTAAGTTCATATGATAATAATAATGCAATGTTATGTTTGAATTATATTTCTTAATATTATTGCATATATTGTATGATTGAATATATTGGAAAAGTTGATGGAATGGTGTTTATGATGTGGAAATATGACATGAAAGAATGTTACATGAAATGCAAGAAAATGATGATACATGACAAGTGATATATGAAATATGTCATATATGTTATGTAAATTCTTAAAAGCTGATTTGATATTTGAGTTGTGTCTTATTATACTATGAATGGACAATTGGTACTATGGATAGTGAGATCAACACTTCGAGTAAGTTCGTACATAAATAATCTATCGATTCTTTTTATGTTATTATATTTTGATATCATATGAAATGTGGCTGCCTATCAAATGGTTATTTGATGTAAGTTATGAATTTAAATTGATTACAGAAAATTTAGTAAAATGTTAAAATGTGAGGAATTTCCCGGTTGAACCTTCGGAATAGAAACGATACAAATGAACTATTGTGAGGTCACGTGTGTAGTACTAAGTGCAGGCTACTACGTGTACCGAATAATTGGTCGCATGTGTAGTACTACGTGCAGGCTACTATGCATACCCAAAAACTGTGATCACGTGTGTAGTACTAAGTGCAGGCTACTACGTGTACCAGATTATTGGTCGCATGTGTAGTACTAGGTGCAGGCTACTATGCGTACCAGATAGCTTCGGCTACAAGTGTGGAAATGGGAAAATGTGCAGGCAATTGTGTATCTGTTATTATTCTGATGAGTTCAACGGGAAATCGATTAAATGAAAATACATGTGAAAGTGATTATGCGATGAACAAGTGCAACTATATGTTTATTTGAATTCATGAGCAATATGCTCGATATTTGAGTGAACCTCAGTAAAATGGAATGGATTAAGTGAATTGTATAAAAGTGAACTTTAGTAGTAAAACAGTGTTGAACAGCAGCAATGCATGACTTTGAAAATTTACCAAAAAATGTGTAAGTTGAATTAAATTTCAAAAAAATTATGGAATTAAAGATTAATGAGTCTATTTTCATATAAAAGAAACAGGGGGAGCAAAAGAGTTATATATTATGTGATATTTTAATTTTTGTGAGATAGTATCAAAATAAATTCGAGATCTCCTATTCTGACTTTAGAAATTCACCATAAATTGTAAAAAAATTATTAAGAGTCATAAATTACATGGATGGATTCCTTATTCATTCTATTTTAAAGGAAAACAAATGGCATGGTCGTTGAAATTCTCTATAGGGATAAATTTGGTTCGTAGTGCACAGGGGTCAGAGTAGTAGTACCCTCAAACAGGGGAAACTTTAATGAATAAACTGTACTAATTGGATAAACCAAAAATTCTGAAAATTTTATGGAATAAAGATATATGAATCTAGTTTCAAGGAAAATTAATGAAACTAAATTTGGAGTTTTTTAGCTTTAGATATGAATGATTTAGTAACTGTAACTCGATAATACAACTTAACCTGAACATGTGTAGTTGTACAATTATAGTGTTTTATCTTGAAAAGCGTGGTAGTAATTGCTTATTATTTTCATATGAACTTACTAAGCATAAAGCTTACCCATCCCCTCCATTTCTTTAGTATTGGCAGGTTGTCTCGGGGTTGGAGATCGTCGGAGGCAAAATCACACTATCAAACTATCATTTTGGGAGAATTAATTCAAATATTAGAAATATCAAGTGAGTGGCATGTATAGGAAGTTGGTTGGTGATATGTATTTTTATTATGATTTTGACCATACGTATCAGTCTGCATTGAGTTATTGTATATGATCATGAGATGTAGTCCTTATCCATTATGGTTTATAAGTTTAAGTAATCGTGCCATGTCTTATGTTTTGATGTGATGATATAGTTAGCTTTATTTGTTATGCATGTGTTCAAAAAGTTTTGAATTAAATGAAATTTTATGGCCCGGTTTTCGTTTATGTGTATTGTTAAGTCTGGTAATGCCTCGTACTCTGTTCCAGCCTTGGATACGGATAAGGGGTGTTACAGAATCAGTGTATGTTGTATGTAAGTATTTGGATGTATTCCCGAAAGAATTGCTAGGTTTACCTCTAACTAGAGAAATAGAGTTTGGTATTGATGTCATGCCAGGGGCAACACCTATTTTGATTGCTTTGTACAGGATGGCCCCGACTGAGTTGAAAGAACTGAAGTCACAGTTGCAAGAATTGACCAACAAGGGTTTTGTGAGACTGAGCTTTTCACCGTAGGGTGCTCTGGTATTATTCGTGGAAAAGAAAGATGGTTCTATGAGATTGTGTATAGACTACCGACATCTCAATAAGGTAACAATCAAGAACAAGTATCCTTTATCAAGGATTGATGACCTGTTTGATCAATTGAAAGGTGCGACATGGTTTTCTAAAATAGACTTAAGGTCTGGCTACTATCAATCGCGAGTTAAAGAGTCGGATGTGCCTAAAACTGCTTTTAGAACGAGGTATGGCCACTATGAATTTCTTGTTATGCCATTTGGGTTAACTAATGCTCCTATTGTGTTTATGGATTTAATGAACCGAATATTTCGACCATATTTGGACAAGTATGTTTTTGTGTTTATTGACGATATTTTGATTTATTCGAGATATGCGACAGAGCATGCCGAGCACTTGAGAACTATTTTGCAGACTTTAAGAGACAAACAGTTGTATGCTAAGTTCAATAAAAGTGAGTTTTGGCTTCGAGAAGTTGGATTCTTGGGCCATATTATTTCAGGTGATGGTTGTAATGCTCGGATTTGTCCAAGTGTACACAGTCGTTATCAAGTAATAAGTAAGTATCGAGTTATCGTCTCCACAGGGATTGTATTTGTGCTAAGTCACTTAATTTGTAAAAGTGTATTAACAATTTGATAACTAAAAACAATATAATTGAAAAGTGATGAAAAATTAAGTATATGAAACTAAATGAAATGATCACTAATGCAATTTATCCTAAGTATGCAAACTATATGAATGAGATAGATTTTAGCAGAATTAACACAATAAACAACAATTTGAACATAAATAAGCTAGGACAATTACTTTAATTAAACTCAAATTATTATCAACATGCTTATCAATATTCGGAAAAATATTCCATGGCAACTCGATCTTTCATGAGTTTGGAAACCACGCTAGGTCCTTTCGGAATCCTTTACTTAGTGGATACGCATTTTACTGATCCTTATTTACTAAGGGTTTATTAGTATTTGTTCAAGGTAAAAGGGATGTGTTAGGTTTGAAACAGTTTAATCACACAAATCCAAAAACTATGCAGATAACAAAGCCTGGTTAGGATGTTATGCAACCTGCAATTTAGTCGGGTTAAGATCTAAATTAAGCATGCACATTTCAATTATGCGTCCATTAGCCATCATCTATTTAGGATCACTCAGCAAATTCAGGTGCATTTCAATCACGTATGAACGAAATATAGACTTGGTTTTAATTGAAAACATGATCAATTGAGGCACAAATATTATAAGCATGAATCAAATAATTATTATTAAACCAAAGCAATCATCCTAGCTTAAATAAAATTAAGCTATCATTGTTGTAAACAAGAACAAAGAACACATATCAAACATTCTTGAATTAAATTAAAGTAAGAAAGATTAAACCCAATTCAGAGTGGCTGTCACCCAAGACTCTGACTGATGAGGGCTCCTTCGTTCCTTCGCTTTGCTCCTTTGCTGATGGCTCTCTGAGGTGGCCGACCAAGGGTTCTTTAAGAGGCCAATTTGCTCAAAATCTTTATGCACAGATGATGATAGGTGTGAAGGCTAAGAAAGCTAAGAGAATTGAGAGAGGAGAGAATGATGAATGAGTGTAACACCCCAAACCCGGCCTAGACGTTACGACCGAATCTGGCGTGTCACATTGAAGCGTTATTAGAGAAGTCATGTTTTATCTAAAATCTTTCTTAGTGTTTAAAGAATATTTTCGTTTTAAATTAAAGTGAATGGAAGCTACGCACCAGGTAGGATTCAAGGAAAGAGGAGGTGAGTCAATTAGACTGCTTAAGTACCTAGCTCTTCCATGATCCAATCCTGGACATGCACACATCCATTGCCACACTTTAAGCTTATTACTTGTCCATGAACAACAAATTAAGTTTAAGTCTATTTAAAATATTTATTTCCTTTGAAAACATTTACGTTGCGGAAGCTTTGCTCGGTTATTGTGATATTTTGAAAATAAGTAACTTTTATAAAACGAGCCCTAGGGCTATCCAATTTTAAGGAATCAATTTAAGTGATGTGAATCTCAAGTTGAAAACGATTTAAGTAATTTAAAAACCCAAAATAGAAATAATAAAGCGGCCTTATTACATATTTAACCAAAATAGAATAATCAAAAATAAATGCGAAATTTAAAAGGAAGCTAATTGAAACTTATTTAAAAACCAGAAATTTAATCTTCGTGGCCACTCTGAATCCTGCCCAGCTCCAAGTCCACCAACTGGGGCTCACCTGCAAGGATGGAAGAGAAAGGGGGTGAGTTTGGAAAACTCAGTGTGTATGGAAAACCCATCCAAAGCCCAAGTCAGCTCAAGCCCATTGGGCCTAAGCCCTATTCAGATAACAGCGGGTATTGGGCCGAAGCCCTTTTTAGAATATAGTAAACTGGGCCTTAGCCCCTTTTCAGATAACAGTATGGCCCATAGGCCCATTCCAGAACAGAACAGACATATTCGTGTATGCAAGCCCAACCCAGCCTATAACCAACCGCTACACTCCACCCGTACCAGCCCTACACTCCATGTGGGGAATAGCTCAACCCACCCAGCCCTACACTCCACAGTTGCAGCATAGCTGCTCAGATATCAGTAAGTTGAGGCAAAGCCTCCAATACGTGGTCAAGCCACTTTCAGTACTTCCTCCATCAATAACCCAGTCCCATGCATCAGATAATAATAACATGGCATGCAGCAAATAGTAACAATCAAACATGCATTCAGGTCAACCTTAACCCTAGGGGTATATTAGTAATTTTGCTTCTAGGGGTAAATCTGTAAATTTTCCACCTATAAAGGTATTTCAGTAATTTTATCAATTTTAATGGTTCTCATGAATGTTACTGTCCTTACTAGCCCATTTGTCATCGCAATAATTTATTTATCTCAATTTCACAATTTTAGCCATTGGGCCCTAAAACCCCTAATGGGCCCTACAGTGTCCACTAGCAATTTAAGCCCATTTAATTCAAGTTTTATGACCGGTTTATCGGTTTAAGCAGTTTTGATTCTATAGTCTAACATAACATACTTATTGCCTATTTTTTATATTATACTTTATTATTATTATTATTACCCGTATGAGCCCGTAAGCCCATTGGGCCCAGTTTTAGCCTATCGAGGCCCAATTACCGAAGTGCATGAAACTTTACACACGACTAACTTACCACTTTGTGATTTTAGATCTAATGATTTCTAAACATCTTGTGAGCACTCGCACACTTACAAGCCCACAAAATGCCAAAATTTCGGCATTTTGGCTTTTGCCGAATTGAACTAGGAGAGGGTGTTCGATACACACCTGTTTCACGACGACTGCTACTGAGATCCCTTACGATGCCCTACAATTGATTACCACAATTCTTAGATTGCAACCCACAACAACCAATCCCAATATTCAGCAACCCATATTCGAACCATGCCCCTAAAGCCTTTAGAACCTTACCTTTTTGCCGAAAACTGATGACTAGATGATCCAAGCCTTCGATCAAACCTCTAGAAGACACTAATCACCAAAAGAAATCGTCAATTAAAGACCCTTAAAGCCTTATGCCCAAATTGACAGCCTCCCTAGATTTTTGGGACTTCGGCTTTTCTAAATTGAAAAATAAGACTAGATCTGAGGTGATGAGCACTTACCACTTATTCCTCTTTGATTTCTACGTAGATCTGATGTAGATATATCCTCCAAATGATAGTAGAACTTGAATCCAGGAGATCTGAAGTTTCGGCTATAAGTCCCTAAATCTATGGTATTTCAGCTTTTTAAATGATGAAGAAGATGACGATTTGAGGCTATAACTTTGAAGTAATGTTGCCGACAGATACTAAGGGTTTAGAGAAGATGAAAGTTGATCAAAAAGAACAAAAATAACTAAAGGATTTTGGCTTGGAGAAATCGGCACAAGAAGTGAGTTTTCGGGATTTCAGCTTTTATGGCAATCGGCTATGAAGGTTTTGTGGATGATGGGATTGACAGAGGAGGTGAGTAAGGTGATCAGAAGGTTTCGGCTAGAAGAAAATGCGAAAAGGAAGAACAAAAATAGAGGAAAAAGAGAGGAAGAAGAAATCGACACCAAGGAGAAGGAATTTGCGTTTTTGGCTTTTGTGAGAACTCAAAAAAGATGAATGGCAGTGAAAGCTTTCAGGTGGCTAACCCTAATTCTCCAAGATAGAAAAAGAAAATAACCTAACCCTAATATTAACTAAAACAATCGGCCGAACCTCCCTAAAGCCCTTGCTGAAATTCACTTAAGTGATCACATGCCCATCATATGCCTAAAATTAAAAAGTAACAATATGCTTACCTTGCAACTTGAACCCTGGACCTTTAATTCCTTCCCAGAATCCATTTTTTTAGGAACATAGTGGCGCCACCTTGCCACTTTACCAAGGCCTTATTTGTGTCCTATTTTACCACCTCAACTTTAAAAGCCCATATCGCCAGAACCCTCTCTCTCAAAATTAAATTTCAGGAAATTCCTCGAATTAGATTTACTATTGGGCCTTTTTTTCCCACACCATAAACCCTTCGTAATTTATTTAATTACTAAACTAAATATATGAAATAATAATAACATCCAAATTATTCGGGCTGTTTTCCACCCGAACCCAGACTTAAGGTCCAATACTTTCAGGCCCAAAAATCGGGGTGTTACTATGAATGAGGGATGAGGGATGATTGAAAAAGTGAGAAAGGGGCTCTTATTTATAGGTGAGGCATGGGAGCTAGTTTGCTAAAAATAGGAGTGTCCATCTTTCAAATCTCCTTCCAAGGGTGGCCGGCCATGAATTGAGGGAATGTAGTTGATTTTGCTTGATTCTTAGTCAATTTGAGTGCCAAAACAACTCAGGACTAAGACTCGGTCACCAACAAATCTTCTGGCAAATCTCTGATTTCTTCAACTCTTCAAGGACCTTGTGTAATTAAACCAAAAGATGGTTTATGAACCTCCATATTCAACCAAATTTTGGGTTGACTTGGCCCTCCATTTGGACAGTTTTGTAATCAAATTAAAGCTCTCAGACCTGTCCAAAAATAAATCAATAAGTTAGAGGACCAAAGAATTAAATTTTACCAACTTAATTAAATTAATTAAAACCCAAATTATTAATGAAATATTTTAAAATGAATTATTAAACATAAATTTATATTTTATTATTTAATGTAATCATGCATGACCCACTTTATGTCATAAAAATATAATACGCTCAATTTAATATAAAATAAGCTATTTTATGCATAAAAACCATATAATAAAGCATAAAATCACATTTTAATAATTTCTATGTCCTGTTTTCATATTTTCACATATTTCATTAATTTATTAAATAATTACTTGGTTTCAACAACAAATTTAAGTAAAAAGGTGATAATTTATATAGGAAAAATCCTATATATTTTTCAGTTTACACACCCCCAAACTTAAATCATTGCTCGTCTCGAGTAATTTTCATGCACAACACATGGTCTCGTTAAAGCAAAATTGCTAAAAGTGTAAGCAGCATCAATCGTTGTCCTATAATCATGTATTAATAAATTCATGCTCATCGATCTTCTTTTTTAACAAGTAATTCATATGCAACCATTTTGAAAATTTTATACTAAGTTTCAAGGTATGCCAACATGAATCATAGTATGTATATACCTCACAGCCATAGATAATATTCTTTCATTCAACATAATTTCTCATCAATCAAGCAAAACAATCATAAGGCTTATTTATAATCTTCATATGTTGAACTTAGGACTTCCTCTCCACTAATGTAGGTGACATAATCATCAAATCAATAGGTCTTTCATAAGGTTGTAATGGGACTCGGTCAAAGGTAGGGATTTTAAGAGATGGGATATTTCGGTTTCAAGATCTTAACCTTTAACTTTGTCTTGATTTTCTCATAATACAACCTTTTTCTTTACGTGAACCTTTGGAACACCCCCAAACTTATTTTGAACTTAAGCTCATACATTTTTTTCCTTTTTGAAGATTGAGCAAACTTTTCTTCTCCCTTTTTTTTATTTTTTTATTTTATAAGCATGAGCACATACATCTTTATGAAAATTTCCTCAAATGTTGATTACCAAGACAACTTAAGTTAAGATAGGTGCACAAAATTAGGATAACTTACAAAGATGGTAATGTGGCTTGTAATGTAGGTTCATTGCAATAAACAGGCCTTTAAGCTCAAAATTATAGTTTCAAGGGTCTAATATCATAAGGTGGGCTTGAAAAGTCTCAAACGATCCAAAGAAAATGGTGCCTATATCATTTTAGATTTTTATGTCTCCTAGGATTTCGCCTCAAGAAAGTTACTAAGTCAATTCTATAAAGATATAAACCTTCATGCATGTCTAATCTCAAAAGAAACTAAGTTTTCATGGCAAACATTATTGAAGACTAAGATCATACAATCATTTCGTTCTTCATGATAACATACAGTCATTTAGATAAAATCATCTTTCATGCTTACATACAAGCTATCTTATTAACAAAGAATTTCTCTAAACATTCATCTATTAAAACATACTCATGAAAGAAATAATTGAAACATACTTGAAAATTTGAGCAGCAATTATTTGCCTTACCCCCCTTTAAAAAGAAGTAATTTCCTCATTGTAAGAAAAAAGTAATAAATGAAAACTGAACACCAGGTAGGGTTAAAAAGAAAGAGAGGTGATTCATTAAGATTGCTTAAATACCAAGTCTTTCCTAATAATCCAATCCTAAACATGTTCATTCCCATTACCACATTACTTAGTCTTTTTCTTTCTAAAGGAAGCATTTATTCATGCTTGCTATGTTTATTTTGCAAAAATTAAATCCTAGTTACTAAAGAAACAAATTCTTAAAGACCTAAAATAAATAAATAAAAAGACAAGAATCCCCCCTTTTATTCTTTTGACTCATTCCCCTTGTCTTCTTTAGCTTTTCTCCGCTTGGATAATCAGTATTGTCCATCCATGTCTCAAAGATAGTATCTGGGAACTCAGGAACAAAAGTGTTAGAGATATTCTTAAAAGTATTTCGAATCGAATCATCTATAATTTTTGCATATTTCCAGTAAGTTTGTTGTTGATTATGCATGAACTTGCACATATCCATCAACATTGACAACTCTGATTTCTTTAAAGTACTTGTAGAAGTCGGCAAGGGAGTTGTATATTCAGGTTCAACACTTAGCTTGACTGGTTCTTCTTTTGGTTTATCCCTTGGTTTAGGGTCTTCAGCTGGTTCCTTATCAGATTCTTCTTCTTCAGTGTTTGAAACTGATTCAGTTTCAGTTTCATTCGTTGAGTCCTCAGTACCTGGCTTAGTTGGTTCTTCTTGCTCACCTTAATTTAGCTCATGCACCTTCTCTATTAACCTTTCTAGATCATGACTTGTAATGCACCCTTGGACATATTGCCTCTTCAAATTCGCTTGTGTTTTAACACGAACCCTTAAGCAAAGTGTAGTGATTAATGATGGGAAATAAGCACTTCCTGTCTTCTTTTTAGCACAGTCATAAATCTCCTTTGGAATAATTTTCCCAACATTAATGGACTTTTCTGCCAAGATTGCATATAACAAGAGCATTCGTTCCATCGAGATGGTGGAACTGTGTGAGATAGGCATAAAACTATAGCGACCAAAATAAACCATACCTTTGCTACTGGTTTTAAGTATTTCCTTCAGCAAGAATGGCTCCCATACTTTCTTATAATCCATTGGGATCCCGGATTTGTTACAACATCAAGCACCTGTTGAAGAAAATCCCAATTGATGTTGTTCATCAAAGGGTAGTACTCATCTTCTTCAACATCAGGTAAGTTAAACAAATCATTGATAGACTTAGAGGTAAGAGGTACCTTTTTCTTCTGAACGATGACCTCAGTGGCATATTGTGTGGTCAAACTTGCATAGAAATCTGGAACTAGTTCATCATCGGAAAGTGAACGAGCGTCAAAAAATTGTTCCCACTCGAGAGCATTGATTGTCTTTCTAATTGGCATAGGGACAACCATCAAATCATTACTCTTCAAGTTAAAACCTTTTTCCGGCATCATAGGTTGATGCTTGAAAATTGAATCAAATCTCTCTTTCACTTCTTCATCGATCACAATGGGGTTTTCAGGAGTAGTCTTTGACGATCTAGTTCTTTTGCGAGACATGGTATTTTCCCGAAAATTCAGCAAAGTTCTGCTTACAGGGGAAGAAGAGAAATCAGCAAGTGGGTAGGACTTGCTCGACAAACCTTGCGACGGTGAAGAAGTTGCAACGATGAAGGCAACGTGTGGCAGCGATGTTGATGACCCGATGATTTCTTTGCAGCGGCAATAGGAGATTTCAGCAAAGGGGAAAAGAACTAGGGTTTCTTTCGGGATTTGAGGTTGACAGCACAAGAGAGAAGTTTAGGGATTTTTTTGGGGTTTAAGCAAATTGATTTGAGGGATATGAAAATAGTATAATGAAGAGGGGTTTATATAGGGAATATTTAGGGCACCATGTAGCAAAAACTTAGCTACATTAGGGTTACTAGGACGGCAAGCAATGGAAGTGGCAGCAATAGGTGTGGAATTTTTCCTCTTTTGCTGTCTTGGGCCTCAAATTCAGACTCTATCTTATTAAAGTAACTGATTAGTACTTGGGCCAAATTTGACCCCCTTTATTAACATAAAAATTTAAAATTTAAACAAAACAAATGAAACTAAAAGAAATTTTAAATCTTAATTAGAAAATTTCTTCTCAATAAATTACATTAAATTAATTCCCAGGAAAGGTTGGAGGGGTCACAGCGGTCCTACTTAAGTTCCAATCTCCTTAGATAGAATTAATTAAATGTACTAAATTAAGAAAATAAATCCTAATTATTCATTTATTTATAAAACAAAGTTGTGAAAAATCAGGGGTCTGTTAATTTGAACGAGGATTCAACTCGCTTAACTTCACCATCCCAATAATGTTTGAGACGTTGACTATTAACTTTAAACGTACCTCTATGATTTTCGTATAATTCAACAGCTCCATAAGGATAAACTCGATAGATGGTATAAGGTCCTTTCCATCGGGATTTCAGCTTCCTAGGAAATAACTTCAACCTTGAATTGAACAATGAAACCTTCTGACCTTCTTTAAACTCGTGAGTTCGTATATGACTATCATGCCATCTTTTTGGTCTTTTTTTACACATTTTTGCATTCTCATAGGAAAACAACCTGAACTCTTCCAACTCATCTAATTGTAACGTCCTTCTCTCACCAGCTTGCTTAAGAACTAAGCTCAATTTCTTCAAAGCCTAGTTAGCTCTATTCTCCAACTCTAATGGAAAATGACATGCCTTCCCAAAAACCAACCGATAAAGAGTCATTCCTAACGGTGTCTTAAATGCTATTCGATAGGCCCATAATGCATCATCGAGCCTTCGAGACCAATCTTTTCTGCTAGGGCATACTACCTTTTCAAGGATACCTTTGATCTCACGGTTCATTCTTTCAACTTGCCCATTAGATTGAGGGTGATAAGTAGTAGCAATTTTGTGTTTTCACATCATATTTTTCAAGTAACCACTTAAGCCATTTGTTCACAAAGTGAGAACCTTCATCACTAATAATAGCTCTTGGTGTCCCAAATCGTGTAAACACATGCTTATGTAGGAATCGCATGACTACCTTAGCATCATTTGTAGGGTATGCTTCAGCTTCAACCCACTCGGACACATAATTCATAGCAACAAAGATGTATTTGTTCCCATATGAAAAAGGAAACGGTCCTAAGAAGTCAATACCCCATACGTCGAATAATTCAATCTCCAAAATGTTTGTTAAGGGCATCTCATTCCTCCATGATATGTTTCTGCTCCTTTGGCATCTACCACAGTTCTTCACATAAGCATAAGCATCTTTAAATAGTGTAGGCCAAAAGAAACCTACTTGCAAAATCTTTGTTGCGGTACGTGCACCACAAAAGTGTCCCCTACTTGGAGATGAATGGCAATGATGTAAGATCTCAACAATCTCACTTTCAGCTACACACTTTCGGATTATATTATTTCCACACTGTTTAAACAAGAATAGGTCCTCCCAGAAATAATACTGACTATCATGAAGGAATTTCTTCCTTTGTTGGTATGTCAATTCTTAAGGAATTATTCCACATGCAAGATAATTAGCAAAATCAGCAAACCAATGTGTTTCATGAATTCGACTCACCTCAAATAAGTGCTCATCTGGGAAATTCTTGTGATAGGCTCATGTTATCGAGTTACCTAATCTTGCTCCAACCTCGACAGATGATCACCTACTTGATTTTCAACACCTTTTCTATCTTGGATCTCAAGGTCAAATTCTTAAAGTAAACATATCCAACAAATTAGCCTCAGTTTCGCATCTTTCTTCGTGATCAAGTATTTACTGACCGCATGGTTAGTAAATACTGTAACTTTGGTACCTATAAGATATGAACGAAATTTGTCAAAATCCAAAACTATAGCAAATAGTTCCTTTTTAGTTACCGTATAATTGAGTTGGGCTCCCGTTAAGGTTCTACTTGCATAGTAAATGGGGCGGAACACTTTATTTCTTCTTTCACCCATCACAGCCCAACATCGTAATCACTTGCATCGCACATCAACTCAAAAGGTGTGCTCCAATCGGGTGTAATGATTATTAGAACTGAGATTAACCATTTTTTCAGCCCTTCAAAAGCTTCTAAACATGCTTTGTTGAAATCAAACACTGCATCTTTCTCTAACAACGAACACAGTGGTTTAGAAATTTTCAAAAAATCTTTGATAAACCTTCGGTAAAAATCGGCATGGCCTAAGAAACTTCTGACTCCTTTCACATTCATTAGGGCCGATAATCTTTCAATTACGTCCACCTTTCCTTTGTCGAATTCAATTCATTTCTTTGAAATTCTATGCCCTAAGACAATCCCTTCCTTAACCATAAAATGGCATTTCTCCCAGTTAAGGACTAGATTCATCTCTTCGCATCTCTTCAGTACCTTAGCTAAATTACTCAAACAAATATCATAAGTGTTACCAAAAATAGAAAAATCATCCATGAAAACCTCAACAAAATTTTCAACCATATCAGTGAATATTGCCATCATGCATCGTTGGAATGTTGCAGGTGCATTACATAAACCAAAAGGCATTTGCCTAAAAGTAAATGTACCGTACAGACAAATAAATGTTGTTTTATGTTGGCCTTCAGGAGCAACAACTATTTGGTTATATCCCTAATAACAATCTTAAAAACAATAGAATTCATTACCTGCCAGTCGATCTAACATCTGATCCATAAAAGGCAACGAAAAATGGTCCTTCTGAGTGGCTTTATTCAACTTTCTGTAGTCAACACAAATTCTCCAACTAGTAATAGTTCTTGTTGGTATTAATTCATTACACTCATTCTCAACAATTATAATTTCGCCTTTCTTCGGCACACACTGTACCGGACTTACCCACGAACTATCTGAAATATGATAGATGATTCCTGCATCTAGCGATTTGATCACTTCCTTTCTCACAACTTCCTTTATAATAGGATTAAGCCTCATTTGCCCATCAATTCGAGCTTTTTCACCTTCCTCTAGAATAATTTTGTGCATGCAAAATAAAGGGCTTATACCTCGAATATCAGCTATAGTCCAACCAATTGCTTTCATAAATTTCTTTAGAATAGAAATTAATTGCTCCTCTTGATCTTTTGTCAGTTCGGTTGAAATAATCACAAGAAAAGTAGAACAATTACCTAAATAAACGTATTTTAAATGGGAAAGAAGTACCTTTAGTTCGAGTGTAGGTGGTTCTTCGATTGACAATTTAGGTTGCACATATTCTCTGACTTCCAACTCCAATGGTTCAAACCGTGTAGATTGAATAAAATTCCTCGGGTTGGCTTCTATCACAACCATGTTTTCTTCACCTTCTTCATCCTCCAAAGGTTCAAACCCTAAGGCTTTCTCCAATGGATGTTCTTCAAGATGGCTTTCCATAGAAATCAAGGTTTCTAATTCTTCCATAACTGAGCACTCTTCTGTCGGATCGGGAAATTTCATCGCTTTAAGAATGTTAAAAGTTACCTAATCATCTTGAATTCGCATGATGAGTTCGCCTTTTTGCATATCAATTAATGTTCTTCCCGTGTGTAATAGCCCAAAATTGGGTCTAGTTGGAATAGAAGTTTCGGGACCACAAAATCTAAGATATAAATAATTATTTTATGATTATTTTGAGGTCTATGATATGATTGCATGATTGTGTGAAAATTTCGTGAAGAAATTCTATGCATACAGTGCTTAATTCAAAGTTAGGGACTAAATTGAAAAAGTTGCAAAACTTGCATTCTAGAAGTTTCTAGTATGAAATTGATTTGAAACATTAATTAGGAGGTCTTAAATAGCAATTTGACCAATTTCTAAGTTATGGAAAAAAATTGGACATGGATGAAATTTTTGGAAAGTTTAGTAGTAAGGGTATCTTGGTCATTTAGGGGTAAAATGAATTAAAATACAAAATTAAAAGCCAATTTTGCTCATCTTCTTCACCATGGACGTGTATACCAAGGGAGACTCCATGGCTAGGGTTTTCAAGCTTCCCAAACTCAATTGTAAGTCCGTTCTAACCCCGTTTTTCAAGTTCTTTACGTTTTTGGAGTCCCGGTAACTTGATTTAGCTTATGCTAGCAATAATTCAACCTAGGGTTCATATTTGGAAAAATACCCATAGGTAAAATTTGTGTATTCTGGTGTTTTATGATACAATATGAGGTTTTAAATTATGTTAGACAACTTGTGCTACTCGGTTTTAAGTGAAAATGAGCAAAAGGGCTTAATCGGTAAAAATACCTAATAGTCATAAGTATATGTTAGAGTGAGAATTTGATGTTGCCATAGAAGGGAAAAGTGATCATCATGTCATAAAACATAAGAATAAGGGATGAAGTTTAATTCCCGAGCCTAGGGGCAAAAGTGTAAATATGCAAAAGTTTAGGGGCAAAATTGCAATTTTTACAAAGTTTGAGTTAAGGACTGTTTTGAATAGTACATTAATTAAATAAGTAAAATATGATGTTTTAGATCCCGAAAAATGAGATTTGAACCTAGAATGAGAGAAAAATCGAAAATTGGGAAAGTTGGTAAAATGACCGTTTTAATATCAAGGTAAGTTCATATGTATAATAAGCATTAATTTATGCATGTTTCAATGTAAAATTGATATATTTACTATGATCTCTGAGGTGTTGAAAGTATGTAAGTTGGTATGATAATAATACAACAATAATGCTGTAATTTATATTTGAAAGTTAAATTTAGTGAATTAATTGAATTATGTTAAATTAAATGATTATGGTGCCAAGTTTATGAATTGATTTAAAAATATGTCTATGGTACATGAAGTGCATTGAATTATCATACATAAATGTGATTTCTATGATTATGGATATTATGGGAAATTGTAAGTTCATATGATTTTTAATAAGACAATGTGTAATTTAATGTTATTGCGTTGATATTAAATGAGATGTAAGTTTTTATGTCAGTAATACATCACTATTACTTGTATTATGATATTTTATAAAAATATTGGAAATATGTTTGTGGATAATTACTTGATTGGTAAAATTGTTGGAAAAGAGAGAGAAATCCCGGTTGAACCTTCGGAAAGATTGGATGATACATATGGTATGTAGCTAGGTCACATGTATAGTGCTGAGTGCACATCATGTGTACAAGAGAGCTACAAGACATTATGATGTAGCTAGGTCGCATGGGTTATACTATGTGTACACCATGTAGACAAGAGAGCTACGGGATATATGTAGCTAGGTCGCATGCGTGGTTCCAAGTGAAGGACACCATGTAGACAAGAGAGCTACGAGATAAATTGGCTAGGTCACATGGGTGGTACTAAGTGTTCACCATGTGTACAAGAGAGCCGAACTATATGATGGGTGGAGCTATGTGCTGAAACCACCAAGTATCAAGGATTGATTCGAAGTGTTCAAAGGGAGACTCTCTATGTATTGCTTTGTGAGTTTTGTGATGAATAAGTACAGGAACTTGGTTATGTGAATGATGTGTTCATTAAGTGACCAGGATGTGGTAAGGTTATAAACAAGTAAGTTATACATGAGGATGATTTTATGGTGACCTTGTGATCATGGGCCTATACTTGTGATGTATGAAATGTGGTGAAAATGATTTGTGATATGTATGTTAAAATGAGGTTAATACAAAGAAAGTGTGAAAGAGTGAATTAGCAATAAAACTGTTTTAGACAGTAGCAGTGATGTGATTTTGAAAAATTACCAAAAATAGTATAAATTGAATCAGAGACTGAATGAGATATAAAATTAAAGCTTAATGAGTCTATTTTCATATAAAAGAAACATAGAAAGCAAAGGAGTTCTATATTTTGATATATTTATGATTTTATGAGACTGATTCAGAATGATTACGTGATCCCCTGTTCCGACTTTGGAAAATCACAAAAATTTGGATAAAAATAATTAGAGGCTCAAAATTATATTTTTAAAATCCATAATGAGTCTATTTTCAAGATAAATCAACAAGAACATTATCCTAGTTCTGTACTGTGAGATAATTATTTTTTTAGTGAAGAGAGGGCAGAACTGTCAGAAAGTGAAATAGGGGAAATTTTAATGAATAAACTGTACTAAATGGCTAAACCAAAAATTATGAAAATTTTATGGTGGAAAGATATTTGAGTCTAGTTTCAGGGGAAATTTATGGATCTTAATTTGGAGCTCTGTAGCTCGAATTATAAATAATTAAGTGACTATGACTCGTGTGGACAGTTTGATGTGAACATTTATTAGTAAATTGTGAAATCGTACTTACAAAAATGCTACATACATTAAGGATGTGGAATGGAGAGGAGGAGGAGGAAAATAAATATATGTGGAATACATGGAAACTATGGTATATGAAATATTGATATAATGAAATAAATGATATGTGTTTATAAGAAAACAAAAAGAGAATGTTATGTATCATGACATGTATATATATATATAACTAGTCTCAATGTAATGCTTGTTGGGTATGGAATTGAATTGGAATGTTTCAGGCAAACATGTTATTCTGCGCATCTGAATCGTGGTATTTTATAAAGATATGATCTAGCTTTAAATATGAATGCTTGATGATTAAGCTGAAGATATTTGGTAAGATGATAATCTTGGTATAAATGTATAAGTGGTACTATAATAAACAAGGTAAAATGAGTATGAGAGACACATGAATGATGACATACAAATGCTATGTTTGTGGTTTAATTGAGGATGTTTAATCATTAAATGAATACCATGTTATATGCTTTTGATTTTGTATAAGTGTGTAAGAGATCAAGGTTGACCAAAGCTTGGAAAATAGCCTAGGTATATTCCACACAGGCAGAGACACGACCATGTGTCTCAGCCGTGTATGGAACACGACTTTGGGACACGGGCGTGTGGAGCCTTAAAGCATGAAATTTCCAAGATTTTCGTAAGTTCTCGGTTTAGTCCCAAACCCTTTCTAAAGTATGTTTTGGGCTCCGTAGACTTAAATAAGGGACTATGTGTAAGAGAATAAACGCTTTGAAATATGAATAAAATTTTATGGCTCGTATTTTAGTTTAATGTTTGTATGTTTGTCTGGTAACGCCTCATACCTTAGCCCGGCCTCGGATACGGGTAAGGGGTGTTACATCGTGGCTAGGACAGACTCCCAAGGATAATTGGCGCTTCCTTATTTGCTTCAAAATCTAGAATAATGAAATCAGCAAGAAAAATAAATTTATCGACTCTTACCAAAATATCCTCAATCTTTCCTTTGGGGTATGCTAAAGATCGATCCGCTAGCTGGAGCGTCACAATTGTAGGTCTTACTTCTCCTATCCCTAGCATCTTGAAAATAGACTTAGGCATCAAGTTGATACTTGCTCCTAAGTCACACAAAGCTTTACCACAATAAGATTCACCAATGTTACAGGGTATCGTAAAGCTTCCTGGATCCTTCAATTTCGGTGGCAGCTTGTTCTGCGGGAACGCACTTGACTCCTTTGTCAGAGTGATAGTCTCATACTCACTCAGTCGTTTCTTCTTGGATAGTACATCCTTCATAAACTTCACATAATTCGGCATTTGTTCTAAAGCCTCCACCAATGGAATATTGATGTGTAATTGCTTCAGAACATCCAAAAACTCCTTGAATTGCAACTTCTGTTTCTGCTTGTGTTGCTGCAATCTTTGTGGATATAGAGGTGATGGAACTTTTGGTTGAACCGGACAACTCTTCTGAGTAGGTAAATCTGCATCCAAAGAAGATGTTAAAGTATCTGAATTTATTAAGTTAGGATTTACCTTGTCAGTCTTTACAGATTCTGACTCTTTTGGTGTAGGGACTTTAACAACTGGTTGACTTTCCCCCTTTTCAATAGGCTCGTCCTCAACATTAATCAATCTGGGTTCCAGAATTTTACCACTTTACAACGCCACTGCCTTGATATGTTCTTTACCCGAATTTCTTGGATTTTTAGTTTCGCTTGGCAAGGTTCCTTGTAGTCTATTACGAAGCTCTGTAGCTAACTAACCTATTTGGTTTTCCAATTTTTTCAGTGTTGCTGCTTGACTCTTGATCAAAGCGTCATTTTTTGCCATGTATGCTTTCAACAAGTTCTCCAAACTATTTGATGATTCAGCTTGAGGTGGTTTTGGAGCTTGCTGATTAAACCCCTGAGATTGGTTGGGTCTATGTTGCATAAAGTTGTTGTTTGGTCCATTTCCTTGGTTGGTCCAAGAAAATTCGGGGTGATTACGCCATGAAGGATTATAGAAGTTGGACTGGGGTCCTTGTCCACTCTTATTTTGATGTTGGTTCCCCACATAGTATACTGACTTGAGATTTAATGGGCAATTCTTGAAAGAATGACCTTCCCCACAGTACACACAGAAAACTACTTCAAACAGACTTGGTGGCTGAGCTACAAAATTATTAGCACCATTGGCAGTAAACTGCTTTAACATAGAGGGAATAGACGATACCTGAGCTGATAACGAAGTGAGAGCATCAGCTTCATGAACTTCGGCTACACGTCTTCCTAAAACTATTTGATTTTTTGGCCATTGATAGTTGTTGCTTGCGATCCTCTCGACGATCTCATAAGCCTCATTATAAGACTTAGACAAAATTGCACCATTCACAGAAACATCTACCATCAATCTTGTATGTGCATTAAGACCATTATAGAATGTCTCCAACTGGATACAATAAGGAATCCCATGATGAGGACACTTACGAAGTAACTCCTTCAATCACTCCCAAGCCTCATACAAATACTCGTCATCCAATTGTTGGAAAGTTGTGATCTCGTTCCTCAACTTAGCATTTTTTCTAGGTGGGAAATACTTAACCAAAAATCTCTCTGCTAATTCTGGCCATGTAGATATAAAACTTAGTGGCAATGAATTGAGCCATGCTCGTGCTTGATCTCGTAACGAGTACCGAAAAAAATTCAACCTCAGTGCATCTTCAGTCACACTGCTATCTTGAATGAGTCACTCACCTCCATAAACAATAGAAGGTGGAGATGTGGATCTTTCGTGGGCATACCACTAAATTGGCCCACCATTTGTAGCAATTAAAACATCATTGGTTTCAATTCAAATTGCTTAACCGATATGGCTCATCCCTTAATAGAGACAAGACATCTTTAAGTTGCTACTTAGGAGTGCAATCCAAATCCTCCAAAATCCATTCAGTAGCCTCCATCTTATACTCAACCACTATAGGAGTAGTTCCAGCAATACCCTTAAACAATTTTGCCCCACTAGAGCAAAGTCTCTCAGCAATTGTGTAATACCATTAACCCGTATCCATCGATGGAATAGGGTTACGAAGTATTACCATATAAACATAACTTAAAAACATTCAATTCCAAATAATATAATAACCATAGTATAATCCATTCAAACACATGCACATTATCACTTAATCTAGCCATCGAGTCATTAGATACACTTTAAAAATAGGTTGGGACTAAATCGGGAACATATGAAACCTTGAGGAAAAAATTAGAAAAAATTCAAGCAGCAGGGTCACACGGCCGTGTAACGTTCGAAATAGAGACACATGGTAGTGTCCCAACGCGTGTCTGTGCCTATGTAACTCTTTGACTTGGGTCACATGGCCAAGCCACATGCCCGTGTGCCATGCCGTGTGCTAGGCCATGTAACTGCCTGACTTGCAACCTTTAAAACATACAAGGAACACACACCGTGTTTCATGGCTGCGTGTCACACACGGCTGAGACACACGTCCGTGTCGTTGGCCGTGTGGACAAGAAATAAGCAAAAATCCAGCCATTTCTTTCACCCAATTCAATCATGTTCCTACAAGCCATTTGCACATATAACCAAGACCTTAAACCATGTCTAAAACATGCATAATAAGACCAATTCAAAAGGCTATTTATTCATCCAACCAATATGCCATATAGGCATCTCAATCACAACCATAAAAAATGTCTAAGCATATGCATATTTGTCCATCAATCATCCATACACAACTACTTATTTCCAGACCAGAACATAACATAATTGACCATATAACAAGTCACATCCTAACGTACAAAATTTTTCATTCAAAACATACATTCTGTAACACCCATTACTCGTATTCGGCGCTGGAACAAGGTTCAAAGCATTACCAGACTTAAAATCAAACAAACATTCAAAATCGAGACATGAATTTCCACTCAAATTTAAAACTTTTTGAAAATATTCGTATCGTCCCTTAAACAAGCCTACAAGTCCCAAAACATGCATTAGGAATGGTTTGGGACTAAACCGAGAACTTCAGGAAACTTCCCAACACTTAGAAAACTTTTCATCAAAATAGGAGTCACACGCCCGTGTGGCTTTGGGACACGCCCGTGTCCCTAACCCATGTTGTAACACCCGCTTACCCTAGTCCAAGGCTAGGACTCGGTAGGAAGCATTACCATACTTAACCACATGCATACATTTGTTTCCGAGTCACCAAGACTTGATTAAATTTAAAACTCTTTCAAACTCTGTTTAGACTCCTTAAAGTAGGCCTACGAAGTCTCAAAATTTCCTTGGAAACCAACTTGGGTCCTTAAACCGACTAAATAAAAATGACTCTTGAAGCAGGGCACACGCCTGTGTGGAAGGACAACATGCTCGTGTGGTCATTATAACATGACCGTACTGATGGCCCGTGTAAGACACACGGCCTAAGCATCTAGGGACACGCCTGTGTCCCATACTTGTGGGAATTAAATTCTAACTTCGAACCTACAAGGGTTTTCACATGGCCTGTCACATGCCTATGTCTATGGCCCGTGTCCCTCACATGGCCATGACACGCTCGTGTCCTAGCCCGTGTTTAAAAACCTTGACATTCTGTTTCTGACATCAGCATCCATTTTAGGGCACACGGCCAAGGCACACGCCCATGTGCTAAGCCGTGCCCTTCACCCGGCTGAGGCACATGGCCATGTCTCTACCCATGTGTTTACTACCATGCATATTGACTTGGTAAAATTTACGTTCAAGGGACACACGGCCGGACACCACACCCATGGGGCTAGCCGTGTGTCACACACGGCCTAGACACACACCCGTGTGTCTACTCGCATGGACAATATAAGGCTATTTATCAAGCCTTATGCCACCCTGAAACAAAATTGAATACCAAACAACATGTCAAAGTCGAATTTAATATGAGTTCTCAACCAACAACCAAAGCTAAGGCCTATAAACATTTCACATTCGTAAAAGACTATCTTGCATCCATATAATGACTTACAATATTAGCCATTTTCCTGGCCTTATACAAAATGAGTCAAATGTTAAAACAAGCCAACACATTTGGCCCAAAATAGTGTGACACAAAAATAAAATCAAAGATTCCTATACATGCCATAATCAAAAAGATAAAACTAGCTATACCAATTACTTCATGGATAGTGTGACCAGCTTCAACTACATTGGCGACGATCCTCGATCTACTTCGACGGCACTAGAAGAAAATGGAAAGGAAAAAAGGGTAAGCATGGGAGCTTAGTAAGTACATATATGGAAATGAGTGTTATTAGAAACACATTCATCAAACATTGGTTTATCATACTTAAGTGATATATCATTTTAACCTTACTATCTTGCTCTTCCTTTTTTTACGCATACCTACTACATCTCATCACATACTAAGGTCTTCATTCGAGAGTTTAGTATACATACCTGTAATTACTCATAAAATAACTCAAGTACATTCTCTCTATTGAGATACCTCATTGGAAGTATCGTCAATCCATTCATCGAGTTCCCCTTTTTTGAACACTCAGAAATATCAATGAATACACGAATATTTTACTCCTAAGTACTATACAAGTAGCCAAAGCTACCTCGTACTTTGTAATTCTTGCATATTTGAGCTACTCACAGGCCCTTTTTCCAAGTCAGTGCCCAAACCCAATAGCTCTATCATGTAATGTCTGCTCATTGAGCTACTCACGGGTCTGCACACAAAGTCAGTACCCAGACCCACATTACATAATTCACTTATCTCATGAACTTAGACTCAACTCATGAGTTCAGACCACTCAATTTCGCATGACTTATATTTTATGTCCTATACTATTTCCAAGGTTCGACAGGATCTCGTGTCTAACCTGATGTTGTCGCATTTGTTCATAATGTGGATTACTCTTATTTCGTACTATTTGCACTTTATGCGATTTAGTCCTTTTTCGTGATTAAGCTCACAAACGCTAAAATTAATTCACCAAAATTTTCATGCACCTTTATAAACATGCCGTCACACATAAAATAATATTAAAATAATTTCTATGGCATTGGAATAGTGCTTTCAAAGCCACTGTTCTGACTACGTTCAAGATCGGCCTGTTGCAACTCTCTCCCCTTAGAGATTTTCATCTCTGAAAATTTTACCGGTGAATAAGTTTGGGTATTGTCTCTCATAGTTTCCTCAGTTTCCCACGTGGCCTCTTCGAATCCGTGTCTCTGCCATAACACTTTCATAAGGGGAATGTTATTGTTCCTTAATCACTTAAGTTCTTGAGTTAGAATCTTAACAGGTTCCTCCCCATAAGACATGTCCGGTCTAATCTACACTTCAATCGGAGAAATCACATGTGAAGGGTCAAAGCGATATTGGCATAACATGGTGATAAACCGTAATTTATACATATTTTTATCCCATGCTTGGCACATTTATGGATGGTTTCTCCTTAGATTTGGTGAATTCGATGCTCTTAATTTTTTAATTTCATGTTTTATACTTAGGTGAGCATAGGAGAGTAAAAAGAGCGAGAAACGGGCCAAAAATAGAGAAAATGGACCCACATGGGAAATCAACATGGCTTGGACTTCCTCACACGGGTAAGCCACACGGTCGTGTCCATTTGGCAGGATCGAAGTACGACTTACACGGGTAGACTACATGCCCATGCCTATTTAACAGCATTGACCACAGTCTGGAGCAATTGCACACGGGCGTGTCCCTGTCGAGCCTAAGTATAGTCCTATCGGAAAAGGCCACTTTTGAGTGGTCTTAGGCATTTGAAAGCCTATTTAAACACTTGAGGAGGCACTTAGAGCACACACATGGAGTAGGAGGCAAGGAATTACTCAAGGGAAGCCGATTGATCCATCTCAAAAGCCGGATTCATCGTCAAGACTGGAGATCTCCCTTCAATTTCCATTCAGGGGTTTTGGGTTTTCTTTATGTTTTGTATTCGTTATTCTTCTGAGATGTTTTCTTTTATAATTATGAACTAAAACCCATAAATACCTAAAGGGAATGAAACCTAAGACGGATCTTGTTATTATTATCTGAATTGTATGATAAACATTTGACTTGTTCTTAATTATGTGTTCTTCATTCTTGTTTTAATATCTCAGGATATTGATTCAAGTTAATGTGCTTATTCAGAGGAGCAAAAGCCCCTGTCTAAGATTAAATTTATCATAATTAAGCGGAGTTGATTGCACGTGTAGAGATAGGGTGACAAGATTTTGTCAGATTAGGGTGAAACCTAATAAAAGAGTCCATAGATCGAGTTTATGCAAAACTAGGTGTTAATTAGAAAGAGATTTCAATTAATCAAGCTAGGGTTAGACATTATTATTCTCGAGAGAGATAATAATATAACTTAGGGATTTTTACGGATCGAGTCAAATGAATAAATCGTTTGATTCAAAGTCAAATAACAAGTGAAGTCTAGGTGGATTTTTCCTCGGGTTTTGTCTTAATCAATCGAGTTTTCCCAAAAGCTTTACCCCAATTTCTCTCTGTGCACTCTTAGTTTAGTTAATTAGTTTAGATAAACAAATCCCTTAATTTTTAGGCTAGATAATAAAAAGAAAGTAATTACTAGTACTCTTGGTTCCTTTGGGTTCGACAATACAGTCTTGCTAAAGCTATACTACTGTTCGATAGGTACACTTGCCTTTATCATGATAATAGTTAGTTTCAAGAATAATTAATTATAAATTTTTAAAACCTGTAACGAATATTACGTTTAAAGTTTTTCGCACCATTTTCGAGGAACTAAGATATTTGGAACACTCAATTTTTATTACTTTAGCCATTTTACTTTATTTACAATTTACAATTTTATTTTATTTTCTAATTTTTCTTTTATTCACTCCTGGTAGGTTTTTATAGTGTATGACTAGAAGAAACCCATCGGGACCATTACTCTTTCACAGTGAGAGCTATCACACAGTTCATAAAAACCGAAGAGAAATAAGGCGAAGCCTAAGATACACAGAGGAAGAGCAAGAGGATGATATTCACACTACAACTGAGGAGATGACTGAAAACCAAGAAAATTTGCTACCTTCTGCGATTGCTGCTAATCAGAATCCTGTTTTGTGTACTATGTATGATTATGCTAAACTTTCTTTAACAAGACCTGAATCGAGCATAGTTAGGCCTGCTATTGCTGCAAATAATTTTGAACTGGAACCTAACACCATTCAAATGATCCAACAGTTTGTTCAGTTTGATGGTTTGCAGGACGAGAACCCAAATGCTCATTTGGTGAATTTCTTAGAGTTTTGCGACCCTTTTAAAATCAATGGCGTTTCCGATGATGCCATTCACCTTTGGTTGTTTCCCTTTTCATTAAGGAATAAGGCTAAACAGTGGTTGAACTTGTTACCACGAGGGTCAATCACTACTTGGGAACAAATGACCGAAAAATTTTTATTAGAATATTTTCCGCCAGCTAAATTAGCCAAATTACATAATGATATTTTTTCTTTTGTGCAGATGGATTTAGAAATACTCTATGATGCATGAGAGAGATACAAGGACCTTTTAAGAAGATGCCCTCACCATGGGTTACCACTCTGGCTATAGGTTCAAACGTTTCATAATGGCCTAAATCCTTTGACTAGTATGATTCACGCAGCTGCTGGAGGCTGCTGGAGGAACTATCAATAATAAGACACCTGAGGATGCTTTTGAATTCATAGAAGAGATGTCACTGAATAATTATTAGTGGCAAGTCATGAGGACAAAGCCGACGAAAGCTGCTGACGTTTTTAACATTGATTCGATCACCATGTTCTCTAATCAGCTCGAACTTTTGAATAAAAAATTTACGGTTTTCTTGGTTCTTCACAGGTTCACCCAGTAATGTAGTGCAAAGCAAGTGGAGGTGGATCAAGCAATTCAGAATACCCACCCTATGGAAACAACATGGAAAATGAGTAGTTAAATTACATGGGTAATAATCCTCGATCTCAAAATAATCCTTATAGTAATAGTTACAGTGTAGGATGGAGGAACCACCCAAATTTCTCATGCGGAGGCCAAGGGAATCAGAGACCACCAGCTCCAGGCTACCAACAACTACTCTACCAACAAGAGAAAAAGCCGAACCTTGAGAAAACTCGTTTTCAGAATACTCTACCAACAACTACTCTACCAACAACTACTCTACCACCATCTCGGTGTTAGAAACTCGTTTTCAGAATACCGAGACAACACTTAAGAATCAACAAGCGATGATCCAAGGACTCAAAACTCAGATAGGAAAGCTCGCCAAACTAATTTCTGAAAGACCACCAGGAAGTCTACCTAGTAACATTGAACCCAAACCAAAAAAACACGTGAAAGCAGTTACACTAAGGAGTGGGAAAGTGTTAGTTGAATCTGAAAAGAAGCCACCATAAGAAGCTGACAGAAAGGAGGTCGAACCCGAAAACAATGACAATCTAATGCCAAAAGAATATAAATGACAAATCCCATACCCATCAAAGTTGAAGAAAGACCACATGGATGCACAATTCGGTAAATTTCTTGAACTTTTTAAGCAACTGCATGTTAACTTACCTTTTGTTGAAGCTATATCGCAGATGCCTACATATGCAAAATTTTTAAAGGAGCTTCTAATGAACAAAAGGAAGTTTGAAGACTTATCTACAGTGGATCTTAATGAGAAGTGCTCAGCCATACTCCAAAACAAACTGCCAACCAAACTGAAAGATCCAAGAAGTTTTACTATTCCCTGCTTAATTGGTAGTTTGAATGTTGATAAAGCACTAGCTAATTTAGGCGCCATCATTAATTTGATGCCATATAAAATGTTTAAACAACTTGGTCTTGGGGAACCTAAACCCACTAGGATGAGTATTCAATTAGCTGATAGATCTGTTAAATATCCTAGGGGAATTATAGAGAATGTACTTGTAAAAGTAGATAAATTTATATTCCCTGTTGATTTCATTGTGCTTGACATGGATGAAGATGTTGAGGTGCCTTTAATGTAACAGCCCAAAATTGACCCTAGTCGGGAAGTGGTTTCGGGACCACAAAACCGAGTCATAAAAATAATTAATTTCCATATTCTATGCTTATTATGTATGTACATGAGTATGTGGAAGTTTCATTCTCCAATTTTGCCAATTGTATGAGAAATTATTAAATAGGGATCGATATGAGACATGGTGAAAATATGATAGGCTAATTTAAAATGGTCTATTAATGCATGTTGTGAAAATGATGGGTTTGCATGTCAAATTACCCAAAATTTGAGCTAGTGGTTGGCCATGCTATGGGTGGAAACATGTTGGGAACATGTTGGCCTAGTGAGGTATGTAGGAAAAAAATAAAATAAGGAGTATGGGTAATAAAGAAAGGAAAAACAAAAAAATGAGTGGTTGTTTCCCCCCCCACCATTGCCGTGAGCTAAAGAAAGGAAAAGAAAAACTTGTTCATCCTTTTTCATCCTCTTTTGACCGAAAATTCTAAGGGAGGAGGAAGGAGTTCTTGCTTCATGTTTGGTTTGGAAGAGAATTAGGAGGAAGTTTGGCCATGCATGTAACTAGATTGAGGTATGTTTGATATTATTCTTTGAGATTCATGTATATTTTAAGTTGTAAGTTTGAAATCTACCTAGCCATGGTTCAAACTTTGTTAAATGATGGAGATGATATTCGGCCATGCATGTTACATTCTTGGTTGGTATTTTGATGTTTGATGTTGTGGTGATGAGGCATGAAGATGAGTTAAGATTCGGCCTAGGTGGAGTTTGTGTTAATGCCATTGCATGCTAAATATGAAGCTTGTTAATGATGCATGTGATGGTGGATTGATGATTCTTGAATCTCTTTTTTTTTAGCATTTTTGAGTGAGCACCCCGAACCCGAGACCGACACCGGAGTCGAACACGAGATGTTAACAGACTTTAAACCCTTTATAAAAATATTTCTCAGACACTGCCAATCTGCGTACTAGTCGCTTTAAAAATCATATCTTGAGTTTCACAACTCGAAAATCAGTTTCGTGATTTTTCCCTGAAACTAGACTCATATGCCAATCTACATATTTTTTTCTAGAATTTTTGGTCGGGCCAATTAGTACAGTTTATTAGTCAAAGTCTCCCATGTTACAGGGATCGACTACACTGACCTTTGCGCATTACGACCTGGATATCTCCCTGCACAGAGCTTCAATACTGATGCCGTTTCTTTCTATAGAAACTAGACTCAGAGGGGAATCTATCCATATATGGTATGACTCCTAATTGTCTCTGGTTAATTTATAATTAATTTCCAAAGTCGGAACAGGGAATCCAGAAACCGTTCTGGTCCTGTCTCACGAGAACCTGAATATCTCTTAACATACTGTCCATATGATCTTTTTGTTGCTTCTATATGAAAATAGACTCATCGAGCTTCGAATACATAATTTATTCATCAATTTATTCCACTCCTACTATTTTTAGTGATTTTCAATCTCACGTCACTGCTGCTGCCAGCATCTGTTACGAAAGCAACTATGCCCATTTCGTGATTTCTCCTTGATCTAACTAGTAATTCGTCATACATATCACAAATTATGATCATGACTAGCCATGCCAAAGGCTAATCATTGTCAAACATCCCCCTACTACACTATTGCCATATCATGAATTTTAACACCAAAATAATCAACCATGACATATGGCATAAAAAGGTCGAATTATCAAGATTTACGACCTAACGTTATGAAACCAAACCCAACCGAACATTTATGCCATTTTCGCATGGCTAAAAGTTTACATACCAAAGTTCAAACACAACATAATAGCCTATACATGCCGAAATGTTCTCCTAAGCCGACTAAGAAGAAAGTACAAAAACTTGCTAGCCGGTGTGATGACTTCGACGACGGCACGATCACGCAAAAAGAGACGAGTCCAAGAAACCTAGAATAGGTGACAAGCAAACACCGAATGAGTATATAACTCAGTAAGCCATAAGCATTCCACAACCATCCATTAATAAAATTATCACAACAGGAAACAATGAAATGAGGTTAAGTACTCCATCCATACCAAACTATACCATAGTTCCTTAAACCCTATGGTTCAATCTCATACCAAGTCCTACATTGGCCTTTCATACATCATTTTATTTTCATTATAATCATACAATTAAACGAACTTTCACCTATTCCACAATGAACCTTATGTACGTGACTTCAACTATAATCGTCACATAGGTTCAAAACTTACCAAGCTCAACTCCAAATATAAACATAGCGCCTATTAGCCATGAACTCAAGGTACTTACCTTTTCCGCTGTCCAAAATTGACTCGGTAAAGTCGCACCCTTCATGTAAATAATTTATAGAAAATATATATTGGGTTCGCACACATAGTGCTTAATAATCAACCGCGCACACTTAGTGCCATGCACTTTAAGCTCACACACTTAGTGCCATGCATTTCAAGTTCGCACACTTACCTTTTCCGCTGTCCAAAATCGACTCGGTAAGGTCGCACCCTTAATGTAAATAATTTATAGAAAATATATATTGGGTTCGCACACATAGTGCTTAATAATCAACCACGCACACTTAGTGCCATGTACTTTAAACTCGCACACTTAGTGCTGTACAATTTAAACCCGCACACTTAGTGCCAATCTCATGACCGTGAACACTTATTGCCCGCACACTTAGTGCCGAAAACCAGCCACTCAATAGGCTTCACTTCCTTTTTACATTCGACAAATTTCATCTCTACTTACATATACATTTGTATACATTTCATCTCATTAAACACAATGGTATAGGTATTACGATCCTTTAAATCAATACCAAAGATATGCTTAATGACTTACTTGTGTTGGGTAAGATGGTTCCAACTCGGCTACTCGATGATCTTTTCTTTGCCTTTGCTCGATTCTCCTCCTTTAACTCCTTGAGCTTAATCAATAAATCAACTAGTTTAACCGCCTTGCTAAATATTTACAATCCAATGACACATGCATATGTATGTTAGTATATTCGGCAATCACCCTTACTAATCACCCACTTGATCAATTATGGAGAATCAAAGTTAATATCACAATGTGTACCCTATATGGCCCATTATACATAATCAAATTTAACATCATCTATATATTTACTCATATGGCCGAATATACCTAATCATACATACACCTAAGCAAAAATAATTTCTAAAATCTTTATATCATTTATACACTAGTAAAGCATCCTCTCCCTTTCCATCAATTTAGCACATGCATTACTCATTAACCTACAAAAATTATATTCGGCCTTAGCACACAACTTGCTAGCCGATTCTTCCCCATCTAGCAACCAATGCACATATGTGCTCACTCAAAAATGCTAAAAAAAGAGATTCAAGAATCATCAATCCACCATCACATGCATCATTAACAAGCTTCATATTTAGCATGCAATGGCATTAACACAAACTCCACCTAGGCCGAATCTTAACTCATCTTCATGCCTCATCACCACAACATCAAACATCAAAATACCAACCAAGAATGTAACATGCATGGCCGAATATCATCTCCATCATTTAACAAAGTTTGAACCGTGGCTAGGTAGATTTCAAACTTACAACTTAAAATATACATGAATCTCAAAGAATAATATCAAACATACCTCAATCTAGTTACATGCATGGCCAAACTTCCTCCTAATTCTCTTCCAAACCAAACATGAAGCAAGAACTCCTTCCTCCTCCCTTAGAATTTTCAGTCAAAAGAGGATGAAAAAGGATGAACAAGTTTTTCTTTTCCTTTCTTTAGCTCACGGCAATGGGGGGGGGGAAACAACCACTCATTTTTTTGTTTTTCCTTTCTTTATTACCCATACTCCTTATTTTATTTTTTTCCTACATACCTCACTAGGCCAACATGTTCCCAACATGTTTCCACCCATAGCATGGCCAACCACTAGCTCAAATTTTGGGTAATTTGACATGCAAACCCATCATTTTCACAACATGCATTAATAGACCATTTTAAATTAGCCTATCATATTTTCACCATGTCTCATATCGATCCCTATTTAATAATTTCTCATACAATTGGAAAAATTGGAGAATGAAACTTCCACATACTCATGTACACACATAATAAGCATAGAATATGGAAATTAATTATTTTTATGACTCGATTTTGTGGTCCCGAAACCACTTCCCGACTAGGGTCAATTTTGGGCTGTTACATTTAATCTTAGGTAGGCCTTTTTTAGCCACTGCTAGGGCTGTAATGATGTGGGTGATGGTAAATTGGTACTTAGAGTAGGTGACGAAGAGATTATTTTTAAAATTTATGATGCCAAGTGTGACAGCCGTAATTTGACCCCAATCGGAAAGTGGTTTTGGGGCCACAAAACTGAGTCATAAAAATAATTAGATGTTATATTCTGTGCTTATTATATGTGAAAGTGCATGTGTGAAAATTTCATGCTTTAATATTGTCATTTGTGAGTGAAATTATTAAATAGGACTTATGTGAAAATTTTTGAAAATATGATAGGTTATTTTTGTAATGGCCAAATAATTTATGGTGTAAATAAGTGGATTTGCATGTCAAATTTCCCACTTTAGTTGAAGTGGCCGGCCATGATAATGATGATAAGCAAAATATGTATTATATATTAATATTATAATGGTAATGGTTTAATTTATGAAATAAAAATTAATTAAAATAAGAAATGATAATAGAAAAACAAAAGAAAAACAAAATGTATATTTCATCTTCTTCCTTAGCTTAGCCAAACCTTAAAGAAGAAAAGGGGAGATAACATTCGGTCACTTTGAGCTTGGATTAAGGTATGAAATTCATGTTAGTTTTTGAAATTATAGCATATATTAAGCTAGTTACTAAGTCCCTTACTTAGCCCATGTCAAAATTTTGAATTGTGTAGTGATTTGAGTATTCGTCTGTGGAAGATTTTTTGAAGGGGATGATTGTTGTCTTTATGTTTTAATGAATAATTGCAAATGGGTGATGTTTGAGATAGTTTAATTGTAACACCCCGTACCCGAGACCGTTGCCGGAGTTGGACACGAGGTGCTAACAGACTTAATTCATTTATTTTCATAGTCCGTTTTAAAAAATTTCCAGACAAGCTGGCTAACTGCGTCACTGTCACCTTAAAAATCATATCTTGAGTTCCAAAACTCGAAAACCAGTTTCGTAAATTTTTCCTGAGACTAGACTCATATATCCATCTACAAATTTTTTTTCTAAAATTTTTGGTCGAGCCAATTAGTACAATTTATTAGTTAAATTCTCCCCTGTTTTAGGGTTAGACTACTCTGACCTTAATGCATTACGACTTAGATATCTCCTTGTACAGGGCTTCAATACTTATGCCGTTTATTTCTAAAGAAACTAGACTCGAAAAGGAATCTGTAAATATGGGGAATGACTTCTAATTATCTCTGGTTAATTTATAGTGAATTTCCAAAGTCGGAATAGGGGATCCAGAAATTGCTCTGGCCCTGTTTCACGAAAACTTAAACATCTCATAAAATACGGCTCATATGATCGTTTCGTTACTTTCATATGAAAATAGATTCATCAAGGTTCGATTTAATAATTTATTCACTATTTAATTCCATTCCTAATATTTTTAGTGATTTTTCAAATCCACACCACTGCTGCTGTCAGCATCTGTTTTTAAGGTAAACTTTACCTATTTCATGGTTTTCCATGAATCAACTAGAATTTGTCATACAAAGCACCAAAATGATCATGATTAACCATTCCAATGGCTAATCGTTACCAAACATTTCCATACCTGTCAATGAACAACATACAAAACGATTATAATGCTATGCTCAAAGTATATATAAGCCATTTTCGCATGGCTATCCAAATTTATACAAAACCAAAGGGTACATGACCAACAACAAAAAGGGTAGTCCTATACATGCCATTTTCAGAGTTCAACCAAAAGTGTACCAAAAGGGCTTTGATAGTGTGGGCAACTTCGACTTTGACACTCCCGAGTCCGATAGCTGACGAACCAAAATCTATAAAACAGAGATTTATAGAACGGAATAAGCATTTAATGCTTAGTAAGTTTTGAGCAATGAAATTAGGCACAATTGAAGTATAGCATTCATATGACTAAACGGATAATTCATATACACATATTCTCAAAATCATTCCTACTTCACATTTCCAACCCTTATATTCATACATAAGGGATCAACTTAACCAAAGGCCAGAAGCTTATTAATCGACTGAGCGAGTAATATTTAAAAGGAATCAACTATTCCAATGCATATACAAAACATACCTCATCATTGGGATTTTACGAGCGTATTAATTGAAATTATTACAGCAAGATCGCTCATTCCCCAACCAAGTACCTTCGGGATTTAGCCGGACATAGCTACTCGCTCAAATGCCTTCGGGATTTAGCCCGGTTATAGTAACTCGCACAAATGCCTTCGGGACTTAGCCCGGATATAGTAACTCGCACAAATGCCTTCGGGACTTAGCCCAAATATAGTAACTCGCACAAATGCCTTCGGGACTTAGCCTGGAATTAGTCACTAGCACAAATGCCTTCGGGACTTAGCCCGGTTATCATTCGAATATTCATGCACATATCCATAAATCATGACACATCTATATTTCATTTTCATAATTAGAATTCAAACACAAGTCACTTATCAAGCATTACCATTTTCGGCTCAATAGCCACATACAAGAGCATGATTGTGATTTGCTTATAACATGATCTAATCGAACCATAATCTAAGTTCCATTACTCGAAAACTTACCTCGGATGTTGTCGAACGATTTCGACGGCTATTCGATCACTTTTTCCTTCCCTTTATCGAATTTAGTTCCCCTTTGCTCTTGAGCTTAATTTAACAAATAAATTGATTTAATCATTTGAACATAAAAAAGAGAAACTCAAGGTACTTAGCCCATATATACATTAGACATTAGAGTCACATATATATGAAATCATGAATCAAACTCAACATATTAGCCCACACTCTCTTTTAGCCGATTATCTAAGCCAAGATAAAAGCATCAATATGCTTGCCTCTAACCGAATACATGCAACACCAATCTATCTCATGTGGCCGAATATGCATGTCTATGTTGAGGCCAATTATATACTTAATACATTCTACAAATATGGTTACTTGTATTGACTAAATACCATTTTGTTTCAAGTTCAAAACTTGGCTAATACCATATATACACTAGTAATCACATACTAACATTTGCACTTCACCTTAATAGCTAGCTTAGCAAACCTTAATTTAACATATAATTGTTCATAACACAATTAAAGCATCCTCTCCATTCCATCGATTCAAAACACATACATTACTCAATAATGTTCAAAATCATATTCGGCCTTAGTACACCCTTGTTAGCCGATTTTTCTTCATTTAGCTATAAATATAATTGCTAATGAAATTATGAAAATGTGTATGTACTAATGTTGAGTTTCGGATTAGTAACTCTTCATAACCCATTCCAGCGACGGATACGGGTTATAGGGGTGCTACACCAAGAGATTTTCTAGGGAACAGGATGACTCATGTTATTTTACCGACTCTATTGATCATGCTACTCAAGATTTTTTTCAGGAAATTGTACATAAGGACATGATAGAACTATGTCTAGCCCAAGAAGAGGGGGTGGATGATGATTCTGAGATAGGAACCGAACTAAACTCCAATGAAACCTCCCCAAAACTAGCAAAATATAAGGGAATTAAGGTAAAAGATGAACTTAAGAAAAAACCCCCTATTGAAGAACCTCCCAAACTTGTAACACCCCGAACCCGAGACCGTCACCGGAGTCGAACACAAGGTGTTAACAGACTTTTAAAAATTTTCCAGACACTGCCAATCTGCGTAATAGTCGCTTTAAAAATCATATCTTGAGTTTCACAACTAGAAAATCAGTTTCGTGATTTTTCCCTGAAACTAGACTCACATATCCATCTACATATTTTTTTCTAGAATTTTTGGTTGGGCCAATTAGTACAGTTTATTAGTCAAAGTCTCCCATGTTACAGGGATCGACTACCCTGACCTTTGCGCATTACGACTTGGATATCTCCTTGTACAGGGCTCCAATACTGATGCCGTTTGTTTCTATAGAAACTAGACTCAGAGAGGAATCTATACATATATGGTATGACTCCTAATTATCTCTGGTTAATTTAAGGTAAATTTTCAAAGTCGAAACAGGAGATCCAGAAACCGTTCTGGCCCTGTTTCACGAGAACTTTAATATCTCTTAATATACTGTTCATATGATTGTTTCGTTACTTTCATATGAAAATAGATTCATCAAGGTTCGATTACATAATTTATTCACTATTTAATTCCATTCCTACAAATTTTTGTGATTTTTCAAATCCACACCACTGCTGCTGTCAGCATCTGTTTTCAAGGTAAACTTTACCTATTTCGTGGTTACCATGGACCAACTAGGGTTTTGTCATACATAGGTCCACATATGATCATATTTAGCCATTCCAATGGCTGATCATTTGCCCAACACTTCCATTCCAAACCATAGTCACATCGTGAAACCATATATACATACATAAACACAAATGGTCTAATGCCATACTCCACTTCTACGAGCCATTTTCGCATGGCTTTACACACATACATCACAAAAAGTACTTAAACAACAGGGGGTAGTCCTATACATGCCATATCCAGAGTTCAACTAAAAGAGTACCAAAAGAGCTTTGATAGTGTGGATGACTTCGACTTCGCTGATCCCGAATCCGATAGCTAACGAACAAAATCTATAAAACAGAGAACCAAAGCAACCGGGTAAGCATTTTAAGCTTAGTAAGTTTCAAGTAATGAAATCGGCTTTGACTAAAGTATTACATTCACATAGCTAACTAAGTCACTTTATTAACACACATTCTCATAATCATACTTACTTCACACTTCATCAACATATATACACAAGGTATCAACCTTTCTAAAAGCCGAAAATTCATTAGTCGATTTCACGAAGACTATTTAAAACTAATCGACTTTTCTGAAGCACATGCAAACATACCTTATCGTTCGGTTTAGTCGAGCGTATTAATAGAATTTATTACAGCACCAAGCGCTCACATTCAAACCCAAGTCTCTTCGGTATTTAACCGGATATAGCCGCAAACACATTTGCCTTTGGGTCTTAACCCGGACATATCAACTTGCATAATTGCCTTCGGGTCTTAACCCGGATATATCAACTTGCATAATTGCCTTCGGGTCTTAGCCCGGATATATCAACTCGCATAATTGCCTTCGGGTCATAGCCCGGATATATCAACTCGCGTAATTGCCTTCGGGTCTTAGCCCGGATATATTCCAGTGCTCATGCACACATATATCAATAATCATAACACATCCATATCATTTCTTCGTTACTAAGGCTCAAACACAAAACATTTATTAAACCTTTCAAATTTCGGCTCAATAGCCACACACAAAGAGCATGATTTCAATTGGCTTTATAACATAGTCTCTAAGCACATTCGACTATCCGTCATAGTATGACTAATCATTTCAATATAATTCAAGTAGGGTCATTACTCGAAGACTTACCTCAAATGTCGTCAAACGACTTCAATGGCTATTCAATTACTTTTTCCTTCCCTTTATCGGATCTAGTTCCCTTTGCTCTTGAGCTTAAGTTCAACAAAATTTAAAATAGTCATTAATCCACTATTCAAGTATTACTTTCAGAATAATATATATATTGATCCGACTTTCACACACATAGATTATAGTAAGCTTTATAATAATCCATAAATAATTCATTGGCAAATTTTCATTAATGTTTACAACAAAATCACATATTCACTACGAGCTGTTTTCCTGAGCAGTAGTTACTAAATTATTTATAACTGGAGCTACTAAACTCCAAATCACTTGCCGTTAATTTTCCATGAATATAGACTCGTATATCTTCCAGCCATAAAATTTTCAGAATTTTAGGCTTGTCCAATCAATACCAGATTTTTCTTAAAGTTTCCCCTGTTTCACTGTTTGACTATTCTGACCACTCTTCACTACGAATCCAATTTCTCATTTTACAGAATTTGAAATGTGTTGTATTTGATCTCATTTGAAACTAGACTCATTAAGGAGTCTAAGCATATAAATTTAATCTTATAATCATTTTTGTACAATTTATAATGATTTTCTAAATACAGAACAGGGAATCCAGTAGTCATTTTGACTCAGCCCCACAATACTTCAAATATCTCAAGATCGGTAACTCTTTTGTTTTTATAGTTTCTTTTGTAAGAAAATAGACTCTTCAAGCTTTAATGACATAATTCACTCAGCTTCTAATTCAACTCCTACAAATTATGGCGATTTTCCAAAATCACCTTACTGCTGCTGTCCCCAAACAGATTATTACCAAATCAAATACTAACATTAGCATTTCACCTTAATAGCTAGCTTACCAAGCCTTAATTTAACATATAATTCACACATATCATATTCAGCTATATATACATTTATCATATTTCCATTTCAGCATATATAACTAACATTTATTCCGAAATTTTAATATCTAATTGCTTATAACTTTCTTCGGATGTCGTCGACTAATTGATCGGCTACTCAACTACTTTCGATTTTCCCCGATCTAAATCCAATTTCTTGGTTTCTTGATCTTAACATATTCAAATAAATCTCGTTTTAACATATTTTCATTCAATTTAGTCTAATAACGCATAAATGGGTAAATTACATTTTTACCCCTAATATTTCGCACTTTCACAATTTAGTCTTTATTCCACAAAACACAAAATACACAAAATTTGGTCACACTCCTTAAGGGCCGAATCTTCCTAGTACCCATATAAGTCCATACATTTCATTTATTTCACCTTTGAGTCCTTCAAAAATTTATTTTTGTAATTTAGCCCTAACTACTCAAAATCACCAAAAACTTCAACACAAAACATATTAATCTTTAACATATCTTTCATTTTTCATCAACAACTATCAAAAAGCTCAAGCACTCATCAATGGCAAAACACAAAATCATCATCAATTCACAAAATTGAACCATGGGGTTTAAAGAACACAAAGCAATGATATCAAAAATGTGAAAATTATCAAAAACCAAACAAAAGACTAACCTTCCTTAGGTTTCAAATGACCGAATGCTATCCTCCTCTCTTCCTCTCTACAACCGGCCAAGATGAACAAGGTGATAACCTCCCTCCTTTTTTTTTCTTTTAGTATCCTTAATATTTCTTTTATCATTTCTTTTCTTTTACTTAAACTAATGTCCACTGCATGGAAATTTACCACATAGTCTAATATATGCTCCATCTTGGCCGGCCACTATGTATAAAAAAGGGGTATTTGACATGCAAAGCTAATATTTTCACTCCTTGCTTAAATTGGTCCTTATAAATTACCCTATCACATTTTTTTAAAACTTTCTCACATAAGTCCTATGGACTAAATTCACATGCAATTGACAAAATCGAAGCTTGAAATTTTCCACACATTCATAATCACATATTTTAGACAATAATATCACATTCAAACATTTCGGTGACTCGGTTTAGCAGTCCCGAAACCACTTCCCGACTAGGGTCAGTTTTGGGCTGTCACAACTCTCCCCCACTTAAGAAATTTTCGTCCCCGAAAATCTTACCGGTGAATAGGTTTGGGTATCGTTCTTTCATCGAGCTCTCAGTTTCCCAAGTAGCTTCCTCGATCCCGTGTTTGAGCCATAACACCTTAACTAACGGAACCCTTCTGTTTCGCAACTCTTTCACTTCACGAGCTAGGATACGAATCGGTTCTTCTTCATAACTCAAGTCAGATTGAATTTCAACTTCCGAGGGATTAATCACATGTGACGGATCGGATCTATAACGTCGAAGCATCGAAACATGAAAAACGTTGTGAATCCTTTCAAGTTCAAGGGGTAAAATCAATCTATATGCCACTGGACCAATTCTTTCAGATATTTCATACGGCCCAATGAACCTCGGACTCAATTTGCCCTTACGGCCGAATCTGAGTACCTTTTTCCAAGGCGAAACTTTAAGAAACACTTTATCTCCAACCTGATATTCAATGTCTTTTCTTTTCAAATCCGCATACGACTTTTGACGATCTGTGGCTACCTTCAGACTTTCACGGATTACCTTTACTTTATGCTCGGCATCTTTAATCAAATCAACTCCGAAAATTTTACTTTCACCGAGCTCGGTCCAAAACAATGGTGTACGGCATTTATGACCGTACAAAGCCTCGTAAGGTGCCATCTTAATACTTGATTGAAAACTATTGTTGTAAGCGAATTCAATCAAAGGTAAATACTGTTCCCGTGAACTACTGAACTCGAGGATGCAACATCTCAACATATCCTCAAGTATCTGAATTATCCACTCGGATTGACCATCGGTTTGTGGATGAAAAGCGGTGCTAAAATGCAGCTTGGTACCCAAAGCTTCTTGCAATTTCTTCCAAAATCGCGAGGTGAATCTCGGATCTCTATCCGACACAATAGAAATCGGTACCCCGTGTAATCTCACAATCTGAGAAACATGCAATTCAGCTAGTTTATCCAATGAAAAATACGGGCAATGCTGGTGGTGGTCAGAGAGGATCTAGAGATGCTACAACCAGATCCGAGGCTCGTGCGCCTGCTAGAGCTTATGCCCGCGAGGATGCTTCTTCGCCTGATGTTATTACCAGTACTTTTACTCTCTTGGATACTAATGTAATTGCTTTGATTGACCCCGGTTCTACTCATTCTTACATATGTGAAACCTTAGCATCCAGTAAGACTTTACCTATTGAGTCTACTGAGTTCGTAATTCGGGTGTCAAATCCCTTGGGTCGTTACGTGCTTGTCGACAAAGTGTGTAAGAAATGTCCCCTAGAAATTCGAGGTTCCTGTTTTCCGGCGGACTTGATGCTTTTGCCGTTTGATGAATTTGATGTTATTCTTGGTTTGGATTGGTTGACCGCGCATGATGCGGTTGTGAATTGCAAAAGTAAGACTATTGATTTGAGGTGCGCAAATAACGAAGTAATCCGAGTTGAGTCTACGGACTTGGAGGGGATGCCAGCTGTAATATCAGCAATGTTGGCCCAGAAATATGTAAGAAAAGGGTGCGAAGCATACCTTGCGTATGTACTTGATGACAAAGAATTAAAAAAGAAACCCGAATCTGTGCCGGTTGTTTGTGAATACCCGGATGTTTTTCCTGAAGGATTACCGAGTTTACCACCTGTTCGGGAGGTAGAGTTTCGTATTGAGCTTGTACCTGGGACTACGCCGATTTCGATAGCTCCGTATCGTATGGCACCCACCGAGTTAAAAGAGTTGAAAGCTCAGATGCAAGAATTGACGGATAGAGGTTTTGCTCGACCAAGTTTCTCACCTTGGGGTGCACCAGTATTGTTCGTGAAAAAGAAGGACGGAACCATGAGGTTGTGCATTGACTATCGTCAACTGAATAAAGTGACGATAAAGAACAAATATCCGTTACCGCGTATTGATGATTTGTTCGACCAACTGAAGGGAGCCTCAATGTTCTCAAAAATAGATTTGAGATCGGGCTATTATCAGTTGCGAATTCGAGATTCGGACATACCCAAAACTGCCTTCAGAACGAGATATGGTCACTACGAGTTCTTAGTGATGCCGTTTGGGCTCACTAATGCCCCTGCGGTATTTATGGATTTGATGAATCGGATCTTCAGACCATATTTGGATCGGTTCATAGTTGTGTTCATTGATGACATCTTGGTCTATTCAAGAGATGAGACCGAACATGCTGAGCACCTGAGACTGGTGTTGCAAATTTTGCAGGATAAGCAGTTATATGCTAAGTTCAGTAAGTGTGAGTTCTGGTTAAGAGAGGTTAGCTTCTTGGGTCATGTGGTATCCGCATCGGGTATTCAAGTTGACCCGAGCAAAATTTCAGCCATGCTTAACTGGAAGCCTCCAAGAAATATTACCGAAGTTCGGAGCTTTTTGGGGCTCGCCGGTTATTACCGACGATTTGTCAAAGGTTTCTCGATGATAGCCACACCAATGACGAAGCTACTTCAAAAGGATGTTAAGTTCGAATGGACGAAGAAATGTCAGAAAAGTTTCGATCAACTGAAAACTCATTTGACTGAAGCTCCAATTTTAGTGCAACCCGAATCAGGCAAAGAGTTTGTCATTTATAGTGACGCATCCCTACTTGGGCTGGGTTGCGTATTGATGCAAGAAGGTTGAGTTGTGGCCTATGCGTCGAGACAATTAAAGCCACATGAGAAAAATTATCCGACCCATGATCTTGAACTAGCTGCCATCGTATTTGCTTTAAAAATATGGTGACATTACTTATTTGGTGAAAAGTGCCATGTATTTTCGGATCACAAAAGTCTCAAATATTTGATGACTCAAAGAGACTTAAATCTGCGACAAAGACGTTGGCTTGAGTTGTTGAAAGATTACGAGCTTGTCATTAATTACCACCCGGGAAAGGCTAATGTGGTTGCGGACGCCTTAAGCCGGATGTCATTGGTTGCTTTACGAGCAATGAATGTGCATTTGTCTATTCTACCTGACAATGTGTTAGTTGCTGAATTAAAAGCCAAACCATTATTGATTCATCAAATTCGTGAAGCCCAGAAAGTTGATGATGAATTGGTTGCAAAACGGGCTGAGTGTGCTCCGAATAAGGAATCGAGGTTTCAAATTGATGATGATGATTGTTTGAGGTTCAGAAGTCGTTTGTGTGTTCCAAGGAGTTCGGAACTCATTTCGATGATTCTGAACGAAGCCCATTGTAGCCGAATGTCAAGTCACCCGGGGAGTACGAAAATGTACAACGATTTGAAACGTTGGTTTTGGTGGCATGGTATGAAACGAGACATCTCCGACCTTGTTTCGAGATGTTTAATATGTCAACAAGTGAAAGCGGAACATCAAGTGCCTTCAGGATTACTTCAGCCGATCATGATACCCGAGTGGAAATGGGATCGAGTCACAATGGACTTTGTATCCGGACTGCCATTGTCAACAAGTAAGAAGGATGCGATTTGGGTTGTTGTCGATAGACTGACTAAGTCGGCTCACTTTATCCCCGTGTGTATGGATTTTTCATTGGATAGACTAGTTGAATTGTACGTTTCTCAGATTGTGAGATTACACGGGGTACCTATTTCTATCGTGTCGGATAGAGATCCGAGATTCACCTCACGATTTTGGAAGAAATTGCAAGAAGCTTTGGGTACCAAGCTGCATTTAAGCACTGCTTTTCACCCCCAAACCGATGGTCAATCCGAGCGGATAATTCAGATACTTGAGGATATGTTGAGATGTTGCATCCTCGAGTTCAGTAGTTCATGGGAACGGTATTTACCTTTGATTGAATTCGCTTACAACAATAGTTTTCAATCAAGTATTAAGATGGCACCTTACGAGGCTTTGTACGGTCGTAAATGCCGTACACCATTGTTTTGGACCGAGCTCGGTGAAAGTAAAATTTTCGGAGTTGATTTGATTAAGGATGTCGAACAGAAAGTAAAGGTAATCCGTGAAAGTCTGAAAGCAGCCACAGATCGTCAAAAATCGTATGCGGATTTGAAACGAAAGGACATTGAATATCAGGTGGGAGATAAAGTGTTCCTTAAAGTTTCGCCTTGGAAAAAGGTACTCAGGTTTGGCCGTAAGGGCAAGTTGAACCCGAGATTCATTGGGCCGTACGAAATCTCCGAACGAGTTATGAAAAAGAACCGATGCGTGTCCTAGCTCGTGAAGTGAAAGAGTTGCGAAACAAAAGGGTTCCGTTAGTTAAGGTGTTATGGCTCAAACACGGGATCGGGAACCTACTTGGGAAACCGAGAGCTCGATGAAAGAACGATACCCAAACCTATTTACCGGTAAGATTTTCGGGGACGAAAATTTCTTAAGTGGGGGAGAGTTGTGACAGCCCAAAATTGACCCTAGTCGGGAAGTGGTTTCGGGACCACAAAACCGATATGAGTTATGAAAAAGAACCGATATGAGTTATGAAAAAGAACCGATATAATTAGCCCATCAGAGGTTGAAATTCAAGCCGATATGAGTTATGAAAAAGAACCGATGCGTGTCCTAGCTCGTGAAGTGAAAGAGTTGCGAAACAAAAGGGTTCCGTTAGTTAAGGTGTTATGGCTCAAACACGGGATCGAGGAACCTACTTGGGAAACCGAGAGCTCGATGAAAGAACGATACCCAAACCTATTTACCGGTAAGATTTTCGGGGACGAAAATTTCTTAAGTGGGGGAGAGTTGTGACAGCCCAAAATTGACCCTAGTCGGGAAGTGGTTTCGGGACCACAAAACCAAGTCATAAAAATAATTGATTTCCATATTCTATGCTTATTATGTGTGTACATGAGTATGTGGAAGTTTCATTCTCCAATTTTGCCAATTGCATGAGAAATTATTAAATAGGGATTGATATGAGACATGGTGAAAATATGATAGGCTAATTTAAAATGGTCTATTAATGCATGTTGTGAAAATGATGGGTTTGCATGTCAAATTACCCAAAATTTAGGCTAGTGATTGGCCATGCTATGGGTGGAAACATGTTGGGAACATGTTGGCCTAGTGAGGTATGTAGGAAAAAAATAAAATAAGGGGCATGGGCATAAAATAATAAAAAGGAGTATGATGAATACAAAAAAAAAATGTGTGTAGTTGTTTCTCCCCCCCCATTGCCGTGAGCTAAAGAAAGGAAAAGAAAAACTTGTTCATCCTTTTTCATCCTCTTTTGACCGAAAATTCTAAGGAAGGAGGAAGAAGTTCTTGCTTCATGTTTGGTTTGGAAGAGGATTAGGAGGAAGTTTGGCCATGCATGTAACTAGATTGAGGTATGTTTGATATTATTCTTTGAGATTCATGCATATTTTAGTTGTTAGCTTGAGTTCTACCTAGCCCATGGTCTAAATCTTGCTATGTGATGGAAATGACACTCGGCCATGGATGCATCATTCTTGGTTGATGTTTGATGTTGTGGTGATGAGGCATGAAGATGAGTTAAGATTCGGCCTAGGTGGAGTTTGTGTTAATGCCATTGCATGCTAAATATGAAGCTTGTTAATGATGCATGTGATGATGGCTTGATGATTCTTGAACCTCCTTTTTAGCATTTTTGAGTGAACACATATGTGCATTGGTTGCTAAATGGAGAAGAATCGGCTAGCAAGTTGTGTGCTAAGGCCGAATATAACTTTTGCATGTTAATGAGCAATGCATGTGTTAAATTGATGGAAAGGGAGAGGATGCTTTACTAGTGTGTATATGTGTGTATTAGCCAAGTTTTGAACTTGAAACAAAAGGGTGTTTAGTCAATACAAGTGACCATACTTGTAGAATGTATTAAGTGTTGAAATCGGCCCCAAAATAGACATGCATATTCGGCCAAGGGGGAAAAATTTGCTAAAATGTTGAGTTTGATTCATGATTCCGTACATATGTGACTTTAATGTCTAATGTATAAATATGGGCTAAGTGCCTTGTGTTCCTCTTTTCGATGCTCAAATGATTAAATCAATTTATTTGTTTAATTAAGCTCAAGAGCAAAGGGGAACTAAATCCGATAAAGGGAAGGAAAAAGTGGTCGAATAGCTATCGGAATCGTTCGACAACACCCGAGGTAAGTTCTTGAGTAAGAGAGCTTAAATTATGATGTGATTAGATCATGTTTTAAGCAAATTAAAATCATGCTCTTTGTGTGGCTATTGAGCCGAATTTGCAAGAATGATAATTGTCTTGTGTTTGAGTTTTGCTAACGAAAATGAAATACGAATGGGCCATGATTTATTGTTAAATGTGCATGGTTATTTGAATGATGTCCGGGCTAAGTCCCGAAGGCTTGTGCTAAGTGACAATATCCGGACTAAGATCCGAAGGCATTTGTGCGAGATACTAATTCCGGGCTAAGCCCGAAGGCATTTGTGCGAGATACTAATTCCGGGCTAAGCCCGAAGGCATTTGTGCGAGTTACTAAATCCGGGTTAAGTCCCGAAGGCATTTGTGCGAATTACTATAACCGGGCTATGTCCCGAAGGCATTTGAACGAGGAGCTATATCCGGTTAAATTCCGAAGGTACGTGATTTGGGAATGAATGAACTTGCTGTAAAATTCCAGTTAATACTCTCGAAACATCCCGACATTGAGGTATGTTTCGTATGTGCTTGAATGTAGTTGAGCCCTTACAAATAAGTATTCGCTCAGTTGATAAACGAGCTACCGGCCTTTGGCCGAGTTGATCTTTTGTGTATGTACATAAGGGTTGATAATGTGAAGCAAGTACGATATCGTAAATTTGTGCATATGAAATTATCTGTTTAGCTATATGAATGCTATACTTTTGTTGTGCTGGAATTCCTTGCTCAAAACTTACTAAGCATAAATTGCTTACTCCATTTCATTGCTCCTCTGTTTTATAGATTTGGTTCTCCAGCTATCGGACTCGGGATCTTGAGGTCAAAGTCGCCCACACTATCAAAGCCCCCTTTTGGTACAATTTTGGTTGAACTTCGAAATGGCATGTATAGGACTACCCGTTTGTTGTGGGTCGTGGACCCTTTGGACTTGTATAAATTTTGGATAGCCATGCGAAAATGGCTTATATGTGTTTGAGTATATTGTTATAATCATTTGGTGTGGATATGCTTGACAAGGATTGGCCATGGGGATGGTTAATCACTTTCATAAATTGTGCTATTTATGCAAAAAGGGCTAGTTGAATCATGGAAACCATGAAATAGGTAAAGTCTACCTTAAAGGCAGATGCTGAAAGCAGCAGTGATGTAGATTTGGAAAATCACTAAAAATATTAGGAAGGGAATTAAATAGTGAATAAATTATGTAAACAAACCTTGATGAATCTACTTTCATAGGAAAGTAACGAAACCATCATACGGACAGTACGTTAAGAGATATTCAGGTTCTCGTGAGACAGGGCCAGAACGGTTTCTGGATTTCCTGTTCCAACTTTGGAAATTCATTATAAATTAACCAGAGATAATTAGGAGTCATACCATATATGTATAGATTCCTCTCTGAGTCTAGTTTCTATAGAAACAAACGGCATCAGTATTGGAGCCCTGTACAAGGAGATATCCAAGTCGTAATGAGCAAAGGTCAGGGTAGTCGATCCCTGTAACATGGGAGACTTTGACTAATAAACTGTACTAATTGGCCCGACCAAAAATTCTATAAAAAAATATGTAGATGGAAATATGAGTCTAGTTTCAGGGAAAAATCACGAAACTCATTTTCGAGTTGTGAAACTCAAGATATGATTTTTAAAGCGACTATTACGCAGATCGACCAGCCCACATCATCTCGAAATTTCTTCGATGCCTGTTGAAGAGACTTTCCCGAGGATCTTTTACGAAACTCTCCAGTTCCCTCATCAACTTTTTGTTTTTCTTTTCTAAGCTCTTCGGCTTTACAAGCTTGCTCGACAAGTACTACGAATTCTCGTATTTCAAGAACGCCAACGAACATTTTTATATCTTCATTCAGCCCATCCTCGAAGCGTTTACACATGATAGCCTCGGATGAAACACATTCCCGAGCGTATTTGCTATGTCTAACAAATTTTCGCTCATAATCAGTAACCGACATGGAACCTTGCTTAAGCTCAAGAAATTCCTTCCATTTTTGATCAACAAATCTCTGACTGATATACTTTTTCCGAAACTCAGTTTGGAAAAACTCCCAAGTTACTTGCTCTCGGGGCACAACAGAAGTCAGAGTACTCCACCAATAGTAGGCAGAATCACGTAGCAAGGAGATAGTACACTTTAGGCATTCATCGGGTGTACAAGATAGCTCATCGAGTACCCGGATAGTGTTGTCCAACCAAAATTCAGCTTGCTCGGCATCGTCGCTATCCGTAGCCTTAAATTCAATAGCCCCATGTTTTCGGATTCTGTCAACTGGGGGCTTATTTGACCTTATTTGGTCAGTTACCGGAGGTATTGTAGGTGCGGGGGTGGTATTAGTCGGGAATGGAGGTTGTGGAACAGCCGTATTAGTTCGAATGTATTGGTTGAACCAATCATTCATCACGCTATAGAAAGCTTGTCTAGCTTCCTCATTCGGGTTACTAGCATTAGGTTGAGAGTCCGCCGGCGCTGTCCCTTATGCGGGAGCAAGCGCTACACTCTCAAGATCATCAGCTACCTCTCGGTCGGGATCAGGATCCATTACTATAAATAAACACATTTACAATTGTCAGAAATCAACACACTATCAAGTAATCACATAAAATGGCATGTATAGCTAGACCCAACGCATTACGGTAGTCCTAGAATCGTCTAAACCGTAGCTCTGATACCAATCAATTGTAACACCCCGAACCCGAGACCGTCACCGGAGTCGAACACAAGGTGTTAACAGACTTTTAAAATTTTCCAGACACTGCCAATCTGCGTAATAGTCGCTTTAAAAATCATATCTTGAGTTTCACAACTCAAAAATCAGTTTCGTGATTTTTTCCTGAAACTAGACTCACATGCACATCTACATATTTTTTTCTAGAATTTTTGGTCGGGCCAATTAGTACAGTTTATTAGTCAAAGTCTCCCATGTTACAGGGATCGACTACCCTGACCTTTGCACATTACGACTTGGATATCTCCTTGTACAGGGCTCCAATACTGATGCCGTTTGTTTCTATAGAAACTAGACTCAGAGAGGAATCTATACATATATGGTATGACTCCTAATTATCTCTGGTTAATTTAAGGTAAATTTTCAAAGTCGAAACAGGAGATCCAGAAACCGTTCTGGCCCTGTTTCACGAGAACTTTAATATCTCTTAATATACTGTTCATATGATTGTTTCGTTACTTTCATATGAAAATAGATTCATCAAGGTTCGATTACATAATTTATTCACTATTTAATTCCATTCCTACAAATTTTTGTGATTTTTCAAATCCACACCACTGCTGCTGTCAGCATCTGTTTTCAAGGTAAACTTTACCTATTTCGTGGTTACCATGGACCAACTAGGGTTTTGTCATACATAGGTCCACATATGATCATATTTAGCCATTCCAATGGCTGATCATTTGCCCAACACTTCCATTCCAAACCATAGTCACATCGTGAAACCATATATACATACATAAACACAAATGGTCTAATGCCATACTCCACTTCTACGAGCCATTTTCGCATGGCTTTACACACATACATCACAAAAAGTACTTAAACAACAGGGGGTAGTCCTATACATGCCATATCCAGAGTTCAACTAAAAGAGTACCAAAAGAGCTTTGATAGTGTGGATGACTTCGACTTCGCTGATCCCGAATCCGATAGCTAACGAACAAAATCTATAAAACAGAGAACCAAAGCAACCGGGTAAGCATTTTAAGCTTAGTAAGTTTCAAGTAATGAAATCGGCTTTGACTAAAGTATTACATTCACATAGCTAACTAAGTCACTTTATTAACACACATTCTCATAATCATACTTACTTCACACTTCATCAACATATATACACAAGGTATCAACCTTTCTAAAAGCCGAAAATTCATTAGTCGATTTCACGAAGACTATTTAAAACTAATCGACTTTTCTGAAGCACATGCAAACATACCTTATCGTTCGGTTTAGTCGAGCGTATTAATAGAATTTATTACAGCACCAAGCGCTCACATTCAAACCCAAGTCTCTTCGGTATTTAACCGGATATAGCCGCAAACACATTTGCCTTCGGGTCTTAACCCGGACATATCAACTTGCATAATTGCCTTCGGGTCTTAACCCGGATATATCAACTTGCATAATTGCCTTCGGGTCTTAGCCCGGATATATCAACTCGCATAATTGCCTTCGGGTCATAGCCCGGATATATCAACTCACGTAATTGCCTTCGGGTCTTAGCCCGGATATATTCCAGTGCTCATGCACACATATATCAATAATCATAACACATCCATATCATTTCTTCGTTACTAAGGCTCAAACACAAAACATTTATTAAACCTTTCAAATTTCGGCTCAATAGCCACACACAAAGAGCATGATTTCAATTGGCTTTATAACATAGTCTCTAAGCACATTCGACTATCCGTCATAGTATGACTAATCATTTCAATATAATTCAAGTAGGGTCATTACTCGAAGACTTACCTCAAATGTCGTCAAACGACTTCAATGGCTATTCAATTACTTTTTCCTTCCCTTTATCGGATCTAGTTCCCCTTTGCTCTTGAGCTTAAGTTCAACAAAATTTAAAATAGTCATTAATCCACTATTCAAGTATTACTTTCAGAATAATATATATATTGATCCGACTTTCACACACATAGATTATAGTAAGCTTTATAATAATCCATAAATAATTCATTGGCAAATTTTCATTAATGTTTACAACAAAATCACATATTCACTACGAGCTGTTTTCCTGAGCAGTAGTTACTAAATTATTTATAACTGGAGCTACTAAACTCCAAATCACTTGCTGTTAATTTTCCCTGAATATAGACTCGTATATCTTCTATCCATAAAATTTTCAGAATTTTAGGCTTGGCCAATCAATACCAGATTTTTCTTAAAGTTTCCCCTGTTTCACTGTTTGACTATTCTGACCACTCTTCACTACGAATCCAATTTCTCATTTTACAGAATTCAAAATGTGTTGTATTTGATCTCATTTGAAACTAGACTCATTAAGGAGTCTAAGCATATAAATTTTATTTTATAATCATTTTTGTACAATTTATAATGATTTTCTAAAAACAGAACAGGGAATCCAGTAGTCATTTTGACTCAGCCCCACAATACTTCAAATATCTCAAGATCGATAACTCTTTTGTTTTTATAGTTTTTTTTGTAAGAAAATAGACTCTTCAAGCTTTAATTACATAATTCACTCAGCTTCTAATTCAACTCCTACAAATTATGGCGATTTTCCAAAATCACCTTACTGCTGCTGTCCCCAAACAGATTATTACCAAATCAAATACTAACATTAGCATTTCACCTTAATAGCTAGCTTACCAAGCCTTAATTTAACATATAATTCACACATATCATATTCAGCTATATATACATTTATCATATTTCCATTTCAGCATATATAACTAACATTTATTCCGAAATTTTAATATCTAATTGCTTATAACTTTCTTCGGATGTCGTCGACTAATTGATCGGCTACTCAACTACTTTCGATTTTCCCCGATCTAAATCCAATTTCTTGGTTTCTTGATCTTAACATATTCAAATAAATCTCGTTTTAACATATTTTCATTCAATTTAGTCTAATAACGCATAAATGGGTAAATTACATTTTTACCCCTAATATTTCGCACTTTCACAATTTAGTCTTTATTCCACAAAACACAAAATACACAAAATTTGGTCACACTCCTTAAGGGCCGAATCTTCCTAGTACCCATATAAGTCCATACATTTCATTTATTTCACCTTTGAGTCCTTCAAAAATTTATTTTTGTAATTTAGCCCTAACTACTCAAAATCACCAAAAACTTCAACACAAAACATATTAATCTTTAACATATCTTTCATTTTTCATCAACAACTATCAAAAAGCTCAAGCACTCATCAATGGCAAAACACAAAATCATCATCAAATCACAAAATTGAACCATGGGGTTTAAAGAACACAAAGCAATGATATCAAAAATGTGAAAATTATCAAAAACCAAACAAAAGACTAACCTTCCTTAGGTTTCAAATGACCGAATGCTATCCTCCTCTCTTCCTCTCTACAACCGGCCAAGATGAACAAGGTGATAACCTCCCTCCTTCTTTTTTTTTCTTTTAGTATCCTTAATATTTCTTTTATCATTTCTTTTCTTTTACTTAAACTAATGCCCACTTCATGGAAATTTACCACATAGTCTAATATATGCTCCATCATGGCTGGCCACTATGTATAAAAAAGGGGTATTTGACATGCAAAGCCAATATTTTCACTCCTTGCTTAAATTGGTCCTTATAAATTACCCTATCACATTTTTTTAAAACTTTCTCACATAAGTCCTATGGACTAAATTCACATGCAATTGACTAAATCGAAGCTTGAAATTTTCCACACATTCATAATCACATATTTTAGACAATAATATCACATTCAAACATTTCGGTGACTCGGTTTAGCAGTCCTGAAACCACTTCCCGACTAGGGTCAGTTTTGGGCTGTCACAAAACTAGAACTTAAACAATTGCCGAATCACTTGGAATATGCATTCCTTGGAAATAATTCTACATTACCGGTAATTATTGCATCCAACTTGCAACCCAAGGAGAAAGAGGAATTACTCCAAGTATTAAGAGAGCATAAAGGGTCATAGCTTGAAAAAATTCTGACATTAAAGGGATCAGCCCTTCTTTTTGTACCCACAAAATTTTAATGGAAGATGAATATAAACCATGCGTGCAAGCCCAAAGGCGACTGAACCCCAACATGAAGGAAGTTGTTAAAGCTAAGGTAATTAAACTCCTAGATGCTGGAATTCTTTATCCTATTTGTGACAGTTCTTGGGTGAGTTCAGTGTAGGTTGTTCCTAAGAAAGGAGGCATGACTATTATAGCCAATGAGAAGAATGAATTAATCCCAACAAGGATAGTCACAGGTTGGAGAGTGTGCATTGATTATAGAAGCTAAATGATGCTATGAGAAAAAATCACTTCCCCCTTCCATTAATTGACCAAATGTTGGAAAAATTGTCAGGGCACATGTACTGCTGTTTTTTAGACGGACTCTTTGGATATTTCCAAATCCCAATAGCTTTTGCAGATCAAGAAAAGACGACATTTACATGTCCATATGGTACGTTTGCTTATCGTAGAATGCCTTTTGGATTATGTAATGCTCCTGCTACTTTTCAGCGCTGCATGATGGCCATTTTTGACGAACTCGTAAAAGACGTCATGGAGGTATTTATGGATGATTTCTCAGTTTTTGGTAACTCTTTCCATCTTTGCCTCAAAAATTTAAAACGTGTGTTAATAAGATGTGAGGAAACAAACCTTGTGCTTAACTGGGAAAAATGTCACTTTATGGTTCAAGAAGGTATTGTGTTAGGACATAAAATTTCTAGTAGAAGGATTGAGGTTGATAAATCTAGAATTGAAATCATTGAAAAACTACCTCCCCCTAATTCGGTTAAGGCTATTAGAAGCTTTCTAGGACATGCTGGGTTTTATAGAAGATTTATTAAAGACTTTTCTAAAATAGCTAAGCCTTTGACTAAATTACTAGAAAAAGATGTGCCTTTTAATTTCGATCAGGAGTGTTTAAAAGCATTTAATACTTTAAAGGATAAATTGACCAAAGCTCCAATTATAATTGCACCTGATTGGAATTCACCTTTTGAACTAATGTGCGATGTGAGTGATTTTGCAGTAGGTGTAGTTTTGGGACAGCAAATTGATAAACATTTTTAGCCTATCTATTATGCTAGCAGAACGTTGACAGCCTCACAAAAAAACTACACCACCATGGAGAAAGACCTGCTAGCTATGGTTTTTGCATTCTATAAATTTAGGCCATATTTAATATTGTCTAAAGTTGTCGTTTATACTGATCATTCCGCTCTTTGCCGCCTTTTGACTAAAACTGATGCGAAACCTCGACTTATTCAATGGATCTTATTATTGCAGGAATTTGACTTGGAGATTAAGGATAAGAAATGAGCTGAAAACCTTGCGGCTGACCATCTCTCCAGGCTTGAAAACTCAAGTACCAAAGAGCCAGATGACATTGAAATAAATGATTCATTCCCTGAAGAACAATTTTTTTCTATATCTAATTCTGAGGTACCTTATTTGCAGATATTGCAAATTTTTTAGCTGCTAACATTATCCCAAAAGGGTTGACACATCAGCAAAAGAAGCAATTCTTCACTGATGTGAAAAACTACTTCTGGGAAGACCCTTTTCTTTTCCGTAAATGTGCAGATCAAATCATTAGGAGATGCGTTACAAGGACAGAAGCATTGATAATCCTAGAACATTGTCACTCAGGACTGACTAGAGGACATTACGGTGGAAATAAGATCGCACATAAAGTCCTCGACTCATGTTTTTATTGGCCCACTCTATTCAAAGACGCCAACAGGTATGTTACTTCTTGTGACAAATGTCAAAGGACAGGTAATATATCCAAACGTGATGAAATGCCTCAGAAATATATGCTCTCATGTGAAATATTTGACGTTTGGGGTATCGACTTTATGGGTCCATTCCCTAGTTTATTCGGGAATAAATACATCTTAGTAGCTGTTGATTATATGTCTAAATGGGTTGAAGCCCAAGCTTTATCTACTAATGTTGCTAGAGTAGTAGTACGATTCCTTAAGAAACTTTTCTCTCGATTTGGTACACCTATAGCAATTATCAGTGATAGGGGTACTCATTTTTGTAACGCCCAATTTGACAAGACCCTTAAGAAATATGGAGTTCATCACAAAACATCTACCCTTTATCACCCTCAAACTAGTGGCCAAGTCGAAGTAGCGAACCGAGAGCTTAAACGTATCCTAGAAAAGACAGTAGAATTAAATAGGAAGGATTGAGCGATGAAAGTAGATGATGCTTTATGGGCTTATAGAACTGCTTTTAAGACTCCCATAAAAACATCACCTTACAGACTTGTTTATGGGAAAAGTTGTCATCTACCGTTTGAGTTAGAACACAAGGCATTCTGGGCTATAAAATTTCTAAACCTTGACCCCAAACTTATAGGTGAAAACAGGTTGATGCAGTTGAACGAGTTAGACGAGTGGCGAGCCAATGCATATGAAAATTTGCGTCTATACAAGGAAGCGATGAAGTGCCACCATGACGCCTGTTTGAAGCAATAAAGGCAATTTGAAGTTGGAGATCTTGTTCTATTATATAACTCGAGGCTCAAATTGTTTCTTGGAAAGTTTAAATCACAATGGCCAGGTCCTTTCATAGTTCAAACTATGTTTCCATATGGCATAGTAGAGGTCAGTCATCCACCACAAGGCACTTTTAAGGTAAATGGACATTGTCTCAAAATTTATAACGGTGAGAATTTCAAAGACGATAAAGAGGAGCTACGACTCCATGAAGTTACCTAAATATACCCACAAGGTAGAGTCGAGCTTAGGCTATAAATAAGTGCTTCTCGGGAGGCAACCCAAGCACTAATGGTGTTAACTTCTTTAAATTTTAGTCTTTAACATTTAATTCACTAACTGAGTCACTGAACACAGGATTTCTAGAACCACACGGCTAGACACACGGGCATACCGTAGGCCGTGCACATACCACGGGAGGAAACACGGCCGTGCAGTACGACCGTTTGAAAACATAGCAAAAATGTTTCCCCAACACGGGATCCGATAAGTTGCCATGGCCGTGCGACGTGGTCGTGGGCAATACTGCCAAATTAACTCGGGTGTGCGACACGATCGTGCCCACCGACCGTGGATGAGCCTGTCAAAATAACACAGGCGTGCGCCTACATACAAGGGTGTGGGAGAAGTGAACGAAGATTGACACGGCCGTACAACATGGCTGTGTGCACCAATGCGCCCAATTTCGAAAACCACGAAACGCACGGGCTTTAATAAGGGCACACGGGAGTGCCCCACGGCCGTGTGCCCCAATTTCTTTATAAACACCTATTATTTATTTTATTTTTATCTTTATATTTTGAAATTACTTTTTATTTCCTTTTAATACTATTTTATCTTGAGATTTTATAATTTTTATTCGGCTATTTCTTTACGAGTAATTATGCTTCTTTATATTTCCTAAAAAGTTCCTGATTCTATCACAGTTATAAGGAGCTCCAAAGCTCACTATTACTTAAGAACTTGCAACTCCATTGGAAAAGGTTCTTTATGACTGCCAAGTCTTGCCCGACCACCACGATAACCTCTTCGCTGGACACTGTGGTTGTGGAACCCAACCTCTACCACCACTGGAGTATCCCCTCCACTCTCATTATTGACTTGGCCGATTATTTTCCATAACTCCAATTCAAGGAGTTCATTCATCATTCAGGAAGTTTCACTTCTCTCCCTATCTTATGATTATATATCTATATTTTTCAATATATCTATCTTTGTACATTAAGGGCAATGTACATCTTAAGTGTGGGAGGGTCTTTTATATCATTATCAGAAATCCTTGAATTTTTTCTTGTTCTCATGTGATCTTCTCATATCACTATTAGAATGAATTCTGATTAAGTTATGATTTTTATTGATATGTCTTGAATTAAAACATAGGCATTTATGCATTGATCGTTTAAACTTTAAGACATTAGGGAATCATGCATGATAAGTTGATTTTTGAGAATTAAAAATTTTTTAGGTTGTTTCCCCAAGTTTAGATATTATCTTGAGTTGAAATTCACAAGTTCAAATATCAAAAAGCCATAATTTTTGTGAGATCTTGAGCCTTTAGAGCATATGTTATTTCTTTCATGCTCACTTTTATTATGAGTGTGTCAGTATTGATTTGTTATTCTAGAACTTGCTTGATTATGCATGTCAAGAGCACACCATTTGATTTGATATGTCGAGATGATAAAGGCACTTAGGTTTATTCCACTCACTCTACAAAAGCCTACCTTCATAATTAACCCTTAGTGAACCCCTTTGAGCCTAACAAGCCATTAATTGATTTACCCTCAATATTAACCCATAACCCATTATTGTTGAAATCCCCTAATTTGATCCCTATTTTTGTCGAGATTTGATTTGAATTAATTGCTTAGCTATGTTTTATTCTTCGTTGTAATAATTAAGTTCTATGTTATTTGACTTGTTCTTAAAAAAAAACTTACATACATATTAGTAGTAATTCGTCGTTTTTGAGCTTGAGTGTTAGTTCCATGTTCTGAGAAGAAGCTCATTTGTATTTAACTTATAATTAGTTATTTTTCTAGTTAGGTGATTTTTTTTTAATTCAATCTCGATTCTAACATTTTCTTTTAGCTTGTGACCACACCCCCTAACCAAAGCCACGTTACAACCCTCTAAAAACCTTTTTGATTGATGTATCATCTCAAGATATAGTGGTGGAGATTTGATTTTCATGCAAGCCTATGGTAATAACTTTTCATATTGACTAATAAGTGCTTTATTTGATGTCCTTAAACACCTCGAGTGATTTGAGTGAAGCTTTAGTGAGGATGTTAAACTCTATGATATTTTGATCAAAGGTGATTACTTAGATGAGGGGGGACACCTATGTTTTCGTGATAAAATGCTCAACTTGGAATGTTTGAAACTTTGATGTACTTTTAGTTGAACTTTCAATGTATGATTACTTATGAATTATTTTGAGATATTATTGATAGGGATTATAAATTGAGAAGAATTTATTTTGATTGTGAGTTGAGGAATTTGCTTGAGGACAAGCAAACGCTTAAGTGTGGGGGTATTTGATAAATCGTAATTTAGACATATTTTTATCCCATGCTTGGCACATTTATGGATGGTTTCTCCTTAGATTTGGTGAATTCGATGCTCCTAATTCTTTAATTTCATGTTTTGTACTTAGGTGAGCATAGGAGAGTAAATAGAGCGAGAAATGGGTCGAAAATGGAGAAAATGGACCTACATGGGAAATCAACACGGCCTAGACTTCCTCACACGAGTAAACCACACGGCTGTGTCTATTTGGCAGGATCAAAGCATGACTTACAAAGGTAGACTACACGACCGTCCCTATTTAACAGCCTTGACCACGGTCTAGAGCAATCGCACACGGGCGTGTCCCTGTCCAGCCCAAGTATAGTCCTATTCGGAAAAGACCACTTTTGAGGGATCTTAGGCATTCTAAAGCCTATTTAAACACTTGAAGAGACACTTAGAACACACACACGGAGTAGTAGGCAAGGAATTACTCATGGGAAGCCGATTGATTCATCTTAGAAGTCAGATTCATCATCAAGACTAAACATCTCCGTTCAATTTCCAATCAGGGGTTTTGGGTTTTCTTTATGTTTTGTATTCATTATTCTTGTGAGATGTTTTCTTTTATAATTATGAACTAAAAGCCCTAAATACCTAAGGGGAATGAAACCTAAGATGGATCTTGTCATTATTATCTGAATTGTATGATAAATATTTGACTTGTTCTTAATTAGGTGTTCTTAATTCTTGTTTTAATATCCCAGGATATTGATTCAAGTTAATGCGCTTATTCAGAGGAGCAAAAGTCCCTGTATAAGAGTAAATTTGTCATAATTAAGCGGAGTTGATTGCACGCCTAGAGATAGGGTGGCAAGATTTTGCCGGATTAGGGTGAAACCTAATAAGGGAGTCGATAGATCGAGTTTATGCAACATTAGGTGTTAATTAGAAAGAGATTTCAATTAATCAAGCTAGGGTTAGACGTTACTAGTCTCGAGAGAGATAATAATATAACTTAGGGATTTCTACGGATCAAGTCAAATGAATAAATCGTCTGATTTAGAGTCAAATAACAAGTGAAGTCTAGGTGGATTTTTCCTTAGGTATTGTCTTAATCAATCGAGTTTTCCCAAAAGCTTTTCCCCAATTTCTCTCTATGCACTTTTAGTGTAGTTAATTAGTTTAGATAAACAAATCCCTTAATTTTTAGGCTAGATAATAAAAATAAAGTAATTACTAGTACTCTTGGTTCCTTTGGGTTCGACAATCCGGTCTTACTAAAGCTATACTACTGTTCGATAGGTAAACTTGCCTTCATCGTGATAATAGTTAGTTTCAAGAACGATTAATTATAAATTTTTAAAACCTGTCATGAATATCATGTAGCACATGGACACATGGAACACGTCGTGGATATTTTCCAATTCCGCTGGTAAGTCTAACCAATAAGCTACCGGTCCTATTTTCTTTATCACCTCATAAGGTACGATAAAACACGGACTCAATTTACCCTTTTTAGCAAATCTGAGAAATTTTTTCCAAGGAGACACTCTAAAAAATACTTTGTCGCCGACTTGAAATTCGATCTCCTTTCATTTCAAATCCACGTAGGATTTTTATCTATCCAAAACGGCTTTTAAACAATCATGGATCACTTTAACTTTTTCTTCAGTATCTTTTATTAAGTCGACCCCATGAACTCGATTCTCTCTAAGCTCAGTCCAATACAAGGGCGTTCGACACTTACACCCATACAAGGCTTCGTAAGGTGCCATTTTCAAACTCGACTGATAGCTATTGTTATAAGCGAATTCAACCAGCGGTAGATACTTTTCCTTACTGCCTTAGAACTGCTGGACACAACAACGCAACATATCCTCAAGGGTTTGAATTACTCTCTTCGATTGACCGTCGGTTTACGGATGAAAACCTGTGCTAAAATTCAACTTTGTTCCCAAAGCTTCTTGCAACTTCTTCCAAAACCTCGAAGTAAACCTTGGGTCCCTATCCGAAATAATTGACAAGGGCACTCCATGAAGCCTCACAATCTCGAAAATGTATAAGTCAGCTAGTTTATCAAGTGAGAAATCCATTTGCACCGGGATAAAGTGAGCTGACTTTGTCAGTCGATCAACCACGACCAAAATGACATCTTTCTTCCTTGGAGTTACCAATAAACCCATCACAAAATCCATAGTAATCTGATCCCACTTCCACTCGGGGACCATGATAGGCTAAAGTAAAACCGAAGGTGCTTGGTGCTCTGCTTTCACTTGTTGGCACACTAAGCATTTTGATACAAACTCCTAAATGTCTCTTTTCATACCCGACTACCAATTCATTTTCTTCAAATCATTGTACATTTTCGTACTTTCAGGGTGTACCGACAAACAACCACTATGTGCCTCAATTAAAATTTTCTAAATCAACTCAGTATCCTTAGGAACACATATTCTATCCCGAAACTTCAAGCAACCATCAGAATCAATCTGAAAATCTGACTCAACACCCGATTCACACTGAGTTCTCTTGGTTAACAATTCACTGTCACTCATCTAAACTTCACGAATTTCTTGGAGAAATGTCGGTCTAGCTTTTAACTCAGCTAGAATCGAACCATCCTTTGACAAGGCCAATTGGGGGTTCATTGCTCTCAGTGCAAATAATGATTTTCTACTTAATGCATCGACGACCACGTTCGCCTTACCCGGATGATAGTCGGTAACCAACTCATAATCTTTTAATAGTTCCAACCACCTCTGTTGTCTCAGATTTAAATCCTTCTGCGTCACCAAGTACTTAAGACTCTTATGATCGGTGTATACATGACATATCTCTCCAAACAAATAATGTTGCCAGATCTTTAAAGCAAACACTATGGTAACCAACTTTAGGTCATGTGTCAGATAATTCTTCTCATGAGGTTTCAATTGTCTTGAGGCATAGGCTATATAACCTTGCCTTCATGCATAAGCACATATCCCAACCCATTTAGAGAAGAATTGCTGTAAACCACAAACTCTTTTCCTGATTCGGGTTGTACTAATACTGGAGCCTCAGTCAACAACTTCTTCAACTTCTCGAAACTCTGCTAACACTTATCCGACCATTCAAACTTAACTTCTTTTTACAATAACCTCGCCATGGGAGTAGCAATCATGGAGAAGTCCTTTGCAAATCGTCTATAATAACCAACCAAACCCAAAAAGCTTCTAACCTTGGTCACATTCTTTGGTGCTTTCCATTCAATAATAGCAGAAACCTTATTGGGGTCAACCCTAATGCCATCACTCGAGACAATGTGACCCAAAAATCTGAATTCACGAAGCCAAAACTCACTTTTACTGAACTTGGCATACAATCGATTATCTCCCAAAGTCTGTAGAATGATTATCAAGTGTTTGGTATGCTCTACCTCATCTTTAGAATATATCAGGATGTCATCGATAAATACAATGACGAACTGATCCAAGTATGGCCAAAATATCCTATTCATTAAATCCATAAACACGGAGGGAGCATTTGTTAAACTGAAAGGCATGAAGAGGAACTCGTAGTGGCCATACCTCATCCTAAAAGCAGTCATAGGCACATCTGACCCTTTAACTCTCAGTGGATAGTAGTTGGATCTCAAGTCTATCTTAGAAAACCATGCTGCTCCTTTCAATTGATCAAATAAGTCGTCAATCAGTGGCAATGGATATTTATTCTTGATTGTCATCTTATTTAACTATCAGTAATCTATGCACAGCCTCATAGACCCATCTTTCTTTTTCACAAATAGCACCGGAGCACCCCACGTTGAAAAGCTTGGTCTCACAAAGCCTTTATTGGTCAACTCTTGTAATTGTGACTTTAGTTCTTTCAACTCAGTCGGAGCCATTTGATACAGAGCAATTGAAATAGGTATTGTCCCTGGCATTAACTCTATACCAAATTCAACTTCTCTATTAGGGGGTAACTCGGGCAATTCTTCTGGAAATACATCCGCATACTCGCATACAACTGGTATTGTCTCAACCTTTAGCTCAGACTCCTTAGCATTCATTATAACAACCAAATAAGCTTCACAACCTTTCCTCAAACATTTCTGGGCAGACATTGAGGATATCATAGTAGGAAAATTCTCTAGTTCATCTGATTTAACCCAAAGAGTTTCACCATTTTCACACTTCAATTTAATAACCTTTTGCCTACAATTTACTACATCATCATGGAGTGTCAGCCAATCCATACCCATATGACATCAAACTCATTAAATGGTAACAACATTAGATTGGCCGGAAAATAGTGACCTCTAACTATCAAGGGACATTTCCTGCATACTTTATCGACTATCACATGCTTGCCTAGTGGGTTTGACACCTTAATCACTAACTCCGTAGACTCAATCGGTATGTTCATGTTAGACACTAATTTCATGCACACATACAAATAAGTAGAGCCAGGATCAATCAAAGCAATAACAGTATTATTATAGAGAAAAAATGTACCGGTGATCACATTGGGAGAAGATGCATCTTCACGTGTGCGTATGGCATAGGTTCTAATCGAAGTTCTAGCTTCGGATCTCCCTGTGGTGTCTCTCGTCACATTCTTGCTGCTAGCCTCGATTCTGACATTCTTTTGAGGTTTTCCTTTAGAATTTGTGCCACTTGGCCTTGCATTTTGAAATTTTTCTTTCTCGTTCATCTCGGGACAATCCTTGATAAAATGGTCTGGAGAACCACATCGAAAACAAGATCCATTGTTCATTCTACACTTGCTGAAATGACTTCTACCACAATGCTGGCACTCTGGTCGAGAAGACCTGACGTTACCCATACTAGCTACCGATGTAGCCCAAGATTTAGAACCCGAATCTTGTTTCTTATGATCTCTGTACAAGTGTCCGACTGACACATTAGAACGAGAATAAACATCTCTAGATTTCTTAGACTGAGATGGAAATGACTTGCTCGAATGTCTCTTCCTTGCATCCCTAGACTCCACCTCAGTTTTCTTCTTCTCCTTAATCAATTCTAAAGCCTTACAAGCTCGATTAACGAGCACTACAAACTCCTTCAATTCAAAGACACCACTGAAAATCTGATATCCTTATTAAGTCCATTTTCAAATCTTCGACACATCTTATCCTCAGAGGACACACACTCCTGAGCATACTTACTGAGTCGGATGAACTCCCTTTCATACTTTGTAACCGTCATGCGGCCTTGTTTCAAATCAAGAAATTCCTTATGCTTTTGATCCATGAATCTCTCATTAATGTATTTCTTTCGGAATTCTTCTTGGAAGAATTCCCATGTAACTCTCTCGTGAGGTACCACTAAAACTAATGTTTTCCACCAGTGGTATGTCGAATCCCTCAACAAGGATATAACACACTTCAAGCATTCTTCGGGGGTACAAGATAATTCATCAAATACCCTAATTCTATTCTTAAGCCAGAACTCTGCCCTTTCGGGATCATCATCTTTATTTGCAGGAAACTCTTTGGCTCCATGCTTTCGGATCTTGTCCACTAGGGGTCTATTTAGTGTCACAAAATCCATACTCTAGGGTGCTACAAGAACAGGTTGAGGAATAGGTGGGGGTGGAGGGGGTTGAGCATTTGAGTTCGCTCGGCCAAACTCTGTGTACCACACATTCATTATGTGGAGAAAGACTTCTCGAGCCCCTTCTCCCCCTCCCAGGCTAACCGTGAGAGGTTGATTATCAGATGGCACTGCCTCTTTAGTAGGAGCCGGTGCATTACTTTCTACATCTTCACCCATAGTTCGATCGGGATCCATTACTATAAGAAAGCATGATAACAAAATCAGGAGCCATCACACTATCACAATTTATTTATGGCATGTATAGGTACACTCGTACACACGCTAGGTTAGTCCGAGAACCGACTAAACCATAGCTCTGGTACCAGTAAATGTAACATCCCCTTACCCTAGTCTGAGGCCGGGACTGTGCAGGAGTCACCAAGACTTGATTAAATTTAAAACTCTTTCGAGCTCTGTTTAGATTCCCTAGAATAGGCCTACAAAGTCTCAAACTTTCCTTGGAAACCAAATCGGGTGCTTAAACCGACTAAATAAAAATGACCCTTGAAACAGGGCACACGCCCGTGTGGAAGGACAACACGTCCGTGTGGTCATTATAACATGGTCGTGCTGATGGCCCATATGACACACACGGCCTAAGCATATAGGGACACACCCATGCTCCATACTCGTGTGAATTAAATTCTAAACGTACAGGGGTTTTCACACGGCCTATCACACGCCCGTGTCTATAGCCCGTGCCCCTCACACGGCCATCACATGCTCGTGTCCTGGCCCGTGTCTAAAAACCTTAACATTCTATTTCTGACGTCAGCATGAATTTTAGGGCACAGGGCCAAGGCACACGCTCGTGTGCTAGGTCATGCCTGTAACAACCCGTACCCGAGACCGTTGCCGGATTCGAACACGAGGTGCTAACAGACATAATACATTTATTTTCACAGTCCATTAGAAAATTTTCCAGACAAGCTGGTTACTGCATCACTGTCACCTTAAAAATCATATCTTGAGTTTTAAAACTCGAAAACCAGTTTCGTAAATTTTTCCTGAAACTAGACTCATATGTTCATCTACAAATTTTTTCTAGAATTTTTGGTCAAGCCAATTAGTACAGTTTATTAGTTAAAGTCCCCCATGTTTCAGGGTTCGACTACACTGACCTTTGCGCATTACGACTTGGATATCTCCCTGTACAGGGCTTCAATACTGATGCCGTTTGTTTCTAATGAAACTAGACTCAACAAGGAATCTATACATGTAAGGAATGACTTCTAATTATCTCTGGTTAATTTATAATGAATTTCCAAATTCGGAACAGGGAATCCAGAAACCGTTCTGGCCCTGTTTCACGAAAACTTTAACATCTCATAATATACTGTTCATATGACCGTTCCGTTACTTTCCTATGAAAATAGATTCATCAAGGTTCGATTACATAATTTATTAACTATTTAATTCCATTCCTACTATTTTTAGTGATTTTTCACATCCACATCACTGCTGCTGCCAGCATCAGCCTTTAGGGTAAACTTTACCTATTACATAGTTTCCATGATTCAACTAGCCCTTTAGCATATATAGCACAAAATATGATCATGATTAACCATTCCAATGGCTAATCGTTCCCAAACATTTCCATACCTCTTAATGAACATCATACAAGACGATTATAATGTTAAGCTCAAAGTGTATTTAAGCCATTTTCGCATGGCTATCCAAATTTATACAAAACCAAAGGGTCCATGACCAACAACAAAAAGGGTAGTCCTATACATGCCATTTCAAAGTTCAACCAAAAGTGTACCAAAAAGGGGCTTTGATAGTGTGGGAGACTTCGACTTCAATAATCCCGAGTCCGATAGCTGACGAACCCAAAATCTATAAAACAGAGAATCAAAGAAACGGAGTAAGCATTTAATGCTTAGTAAGATTGAGCCATGAAATTAGACACAACCAAAGTACAGCAATCATATGGCTAAACGGATAATCTCATATGCACAAATTCTCAATATCATACTTACTTCACATTACCAATCCTTATATTCATAAACAAAAGATCAACTTAGTCAAGGCCGGAAGCTCATTAATTTACTGAGCGAATATTATTTAAACGGAATCACCACCCTAATGCATATACGAAACGTACCTCATCGTTGGGTTATACGAGCGTATCAATTTAAATTATTACAGCAAGATCACTCGTTCCCAAACCAAGTACCTTCGGAGTTTAGCCGGATATAGCCACTAGCTCAAATGCCTTCGGGACTTAGCCCGGAATTAGTAGCTCGCACAAATGCCTTCGGGACTTAGCCCGGAATTAGTAGCTCGCACAAATGCCTTCGGGACTTAGCTCGGAATTAGTAGCTCGCACAAATGCCTTTGGGACTTAGCCCGGAATTAGCCACTAGCTCAAATGCTCTCGGGACTTAGCCCGGTTATCATCCGAACATTCATGCACATATCAATAAATCATGACGCATCTAATTTCATTTTCACAATTAGAGTTCAAACACAAGTCACGTATTAAGCATTCCCATTTCGGCTCACTAGCCACATACAAACAGCATGATTTAGTTTGCTTTATAACACGATCTCTATGCACATACATTATGACTTAATCAAATCATAAACTAAATCTCATTGCTCGAAAACTTACCTCGGATCTGGTCGAACGTTTTCGGCGGCTATTCGATAACGTTTTCCTTTCCCTTATCCAACTGTGGTCCTCTAAGCTCTTGAGCTAATTCAAACAAATTTAACTTATTAAAGTCTCATTATGCTAGCTTATGGCCGAATATGACAAGGAGCTTGATAGGTCATATGGCCACCTTTTAGCTCAAATACACAATAGTCATGCGCATTTTTAATCACATTAAGCAATTTAACACAATTCATTTGAACATCAAAAGAGAACCTCAAGGTACTTAGCCCATATATACATTAGGCATTAAAGTCACATATATATATGGAAATCATGAATCAAACTCAACATTTTAGCCCACACTCTCTTTTAGCCGATTATCTAAGCCAAGATAAAAGCATCAATATGCTTGCCTCTAACCGAACACATGCAACACCAACCTATCTCATGTGGCCGAATATACATGTCTAGGTTGGGGCCGAGTATATGCTTAATACTTCCTACAAATATGGTTACTTGTATTGACTACATACCATTTTGTTTCAAATTCAAAACTCGGCTAATACACATATACAAACTAGTAAATCAAACACTAACATTTGCACTTCACCTTACTACCATTTCTCATCTAAATAACGTGAACAACAACCACATTTCTCTTCTACTTCCTACCATGGCCGAATGCATCACAACACCATACCATTTCAATTTTGGTCATGGTTAAACAAAGAACTTAATGTCTCACTCAAAAATGCTAAAAAGAAGATTCAAGAGTCATCAATCCACCATCACATGCATCATTACAAAGCTTCACTTTTAGCATGGAAATGACATCAACACCAATCCACCTTAGCCGAATATTATCTCCATGACATAGCAAAGATTTGAACCATGGGCTAGTTAGAACTCAAGCTAACAACTAAAAACATGCATGAGTCTGACGACACAACATCAAACATACCTTATCCTAGACACAAGTATGGCCGAACCTCCTCCTAATCCTCTTCCAAGCCAAACATGAAGCAAGAGCTCCTTCCTTCTTCCTTAGAACTTTCGGTCAAAAGAAATGAAAAAGGATGGACACTTTTTTTTTCTTTGTTTTCATCATATTCCCTATCATTATTTTATTACCATGCTCCTTATTTTATTTTTCCTAACATATATCACTAACATAACATGTTTGTGACATGTTTCCACGCATAGCATGGCCGGCCACTATGCTTTAATTTGGCTAATTTGACATGCAAGGACAAGCACTTTCCCACATATATTTATAGGCCTCTTTAACACTTGCCTAGCATATTTCTAAATTGCCTCACATAAGTCCCTACTAATAAATTTCACATACACTGACCAAATTAAAGTATGGAACTATCACACAAGCATTTACGCACATCATAAACACATAATATAACCTTTAATTTTTTTATAAGACTCGGTTTCGTGGTCCCGAAACCACTTTCCGACTAGGGTCAATTTAGGGCTGTCACAACTCTCCCCCACTTAAGAAATTTTCGTCCCTGAAAATCTTACCGGTAAATAGTTTTGGGTATCGTTCTTTCATGGCATTCTCGGTTTCCCAAGTAGCTTCTTCGATCCCGTGTTTGAGCCATAACACTTTCACTAACGGAACCCTTTTGTTTCGTAACTCTTTCACTTCACGAGCCAGGATACGAATCGGTTCTTCTTTATAACTCATATCAGGTTGAATTTCAACCTCTGATGGATTAATTATGTGCGATGGATCAGATCAATAACGTCGAAGCATCGAAACATGAAAGACGTCGTGAATCTTTTCAAGTTCAGGGGGCAAAATCAATCTATACGCAACTGGACCAACTCGTTCGGATATTTCATACGGCCCAATGAATCTCGGACTCAATTTGCCCTTATGGCCGAATGAATCTCGGACTCAATTTGTCCTTACGGCCAAATCTGAGTATCTTTTTCCAAGGTGAAACCTTAAGAAACACTTTGTCTCCCACCTGATACTCAATGTCTTTTCGTTTCAAATCCGCGTACAACTTCTGGCGATCTGTGGCTGCCTTCAGACTTTCACGGATTACTTTTACTTTCAGTTCAGCATCTTTAATCAAATCAACTCCGAAAATTTTACTTTCACCGAGCTCGGTCCAGAACAATGGTGTACGGCATTTACGCCCGTACAAAGCCTCGTAAGGTGCCATCTTAATACTTGATTGAAAACTATTGTTGTAAGCGAATTCAATCAAAGGTAAATACCGCTCCCATGAGCCACTAAACTCGAGGATGCAACATCTCAACATATCCTCAAGTATCTGAATTATCCACTCGAATTGACCATAGGTTTGTGGATGAAAAGCGGTGCTAAAATGCAGCTTGGTACCCAAAGCTTCTTGCAATTTCTTCCAAAATCGCGAGGTGAATCTCGGATCTCTATCCGACACAATAGAAATCGGTACCCCGTGTAATCTCACAATCTGAGAAACATACAATTCAGCTAGTTTATCCAATGAAAAATCCGTACGTACGGGGATAAAATGAGCCGACTTAGTCAGTCTATCAACAACAACCCAAATCGCATCTTTCTTACTTGTCGACAATGGCAACCCAGACACAAAATCCATCGTGATTCTATCCCATTTCCATTTAGGTATCATGATCGACTGAAGTAAACCCGTAGGCACTTGATGTTCTGCCTTCACTTGCTGACATATTAAACACTTCGAGACAAAATTGGAAATGTCTCGTTTCATGCCATCCACCAAAACTGACATCTCAGATCGTTGTACATTTTCATACTCCCCGGGTGAATTGACATTCGGCTACAATGAGCTTCGTTCAGAATCATCGAAATGAGTTCTGAATTTCTTGGAACAAACAACCGACTTCTGAACCTCAAACAATCGTCATCATCAATTTTAAACTCTGATTCCATATTCGGAACACATTCAGCCCGTTTTGCAACCAATTCATCATCGACTTTCTGAGCTTCACGAATTTGATGAATCAACAATGGTTTGGCCTTTAATTCCGCCACTAACACATTGTCGGATAGAACAGACAAGTGTACATTCATCGCTCGTAAATCAAACAGTGATTTACGGCTTAAGGCATCTGCAACCACATTAGCCTTTCCCGGGTGATAGTCAATGACAAGCTCATAATCTTTTAACAACTCGAGCCAACGTCTTTGTCGTAGATTTAAGTCTCTTTGAGTCATCAAATATTTGAGACTTTTGTGATCCGAAAATACATGGCACTTCTCACCAAATAAGTAATGTCGCCATATTTTCAAGGCGAACACAATGGCAGCTAGTTCAAGATCATGGGTCGGATAATTTTTCTCATGTGGCTTTAATTGTCTCGACGCATAGGCCACAACTCGACCTTCTTGCATCAATACGCAACCCAACCCAAGTAGGGATGCATCACTATAAATGACGAACTCCTTGCCTGATTCGGGCTGCACTAGAATTGGAGCTTCAGTCAAATAAGTTTTCAGTTGATCAAAACTTTTCTGACATTTTTCCGTCCATTCGAACTTAACATCTTTCTGAAGTAGTTTCGTCATCAGTGTGGCTATCATCGAGAAACCTTTTACAAACCATCGGTAGTAACCGGCAAGTCCCAAAAAGCTCCGAACCTCAGTAATATTTCTCGGAGGCTTCCAATTAAGTATGGCTGAAATTTTGCTCAGATCAACTCGAATACCCGATGCAGATACCACATGACCCAAGAAGCTAACCTCTCTTAACCAGAACTCACACTTACTGAACTTAGCATATAACTGCTTATCCCGTAAAATTCGCAACACTAATCTCAGGGGCTCAGCATGTTCGGTCTCATCTCTTGAATAGACCAAGATGTCATCAATGAACACAACTACGAACCGGTCCAAATACTGTCTAAAGATCCGATTCATCAAATCCATAAATACCGCAGGGGCATTAGTGAGCCCAAACGGCATCACTAAGAACTCGTAGTGACCGTATCTCGTTCTGAAAGCAGTTTTGGGTATATCCGAATCTCGAATTCGCAACTGGTAATAACCCGATCTCAAATCTATCTTTGAAAACACTGAGGCTCCCTTTAGTTGATCAAACAAATCGTCAATACGCGGTAATGGATATTTATTCTTTATTGTCACTCTATTCAGCTGACGATAGTCGACGCACAACTTCATGGTTCCATCCTTCTTTTTCACAAACAATACTGGTGCACCCCAAGGAGAGAAACTTGGTCGAGCGAAACCTCTATCCGTCAATTCTTGCAACTGAGCTTTCAACTCTTTTAACTCGGTTTGTGCCATACGATACGGAGCTATCGAAATCGGCGTAGTCCCAGGTACAAGCTCAATACCAAACTCTACCTCCCGAACAGGTGGTAAACCCGGTAATTCCTCGGGAAAAACATCCGGGTATTCACAAACCACCGGCACAAATTCGGGTTTCTTTTTTAACTCTTTGTCATCAAGTACATACGCAAGGTATGCTTTGCACCCCTTTCTTACATATTTCTGGGCCAACGTTGATGATATTACAGCTGGCAACCCCTTTAAGTCCGTAGACTCCACTCAGATTATCTCGTTATTTGCGCACCTCAATTCAATAGTCTTGCTTTTGTAATTCACAATCGCATCATGCACGGTCAACCAATCTAAACCGAGGATAACATCAAATTCATCAAACCGCAAAAGCATCAAGTCCGCTGGAAAACAGGAACCTCGAATTACTAGGGGACATCTCTTACACACTTTGTCGACAAGCACGTAACGACCCAAGGGATTTGACACCCGAATTACGAACTCAGTAGACTCAATAGGTAAAGTCTTACTGGATGCTAAGGTTTCACATATATAAGAATGAGTAGAACCGGGGTCAATCAAAGCAATCACATTAGAATCAAAGAGAGTAAAAGTACCGGTAATAACGTCTGGCGAGGAAGCATCCTCGCGTGCGCGTATAGCATAAGCTCTAGCAGGAGCACGAGCCTCAGATCTGGTCGTTGCATCTCTAGATCCTCTCTGACCACCACTAGCATTGCCCGTATTTCTAGATGGTCTACCTCGAGCAGTGGTAGCACCCGGTTTCCCACTCTGATTTACATTCTGTTCAGACAACCTCGGGCAATCTTTAATAAAGTGGTCAACTGACCCGCACTTGTAACAGGAGCGGTCATGGAATCTACAACTCCCCGAATGCCATTTACCACAATACTGGCACTCCGCTCTATCTCGACGATCAGTTCCAACACTGGCGACCGAAGTGACTCGTGCACTCACAGGGGGTCGATTGCGATCTCGTCTAGAAAAGTCTGAATTTTTTCTAGATCGGCCTAAATCATCTCTAAATTTCTTCGATGACTATTGAACGGGCCTCCTCGGAGACCTCTTACGAAACTCTTTTGCTCCCATATCAGCTTTTCTTTTCTCCATACTGAGCTCCTCAGCTTTGCAAGCTCGCTCGACAAGTACCACAAGTTCTCGGATTTCTAAAATGCGAACATACAGCTTTATATCATCATTCAGTCCATCCTCGAAACATTTACACATCACGGCCTCTGAAGAAATGCATTCTCGTGCGTATCGGCTAAGCCTCACAAATTTTCGTTCATAGTCGGTAACCGACATGGAACCTTGTTTGAGTTCAAGAAATTCCTTCCGTTTTTGGTCGATGAATCTCTGACTGATATACTTCTTTCGAAACTCGGTTTGGAAGAACTCCCAAGTTACTTGCTCTCTGGGCACAACAGAAGTCAACGTATTCCACCAATAGTAGGCAGAATCACGTAGCAAGGAGATTGTACACTTTAGGCACTCATCGGGTGTGCAAGATAGCTCATCGAGTACCCGAATAGTGTTGTCCAACCAAAATTCAGCTTGCTCGGCATCATCGCTATCCGTAGCCTTAAATTCAGTAGCCCCGTGTTTTCGGATTCTGTCAACTGGGGGCTTATTTGACCTTATTTGGTCAGTTGCCGGAGGTATTGTAGGTGCGGGGGTGGCATTAGTCGGGAATGGAGGTTGTGGAACAGCCATATTAGTTCGAATGTATTGGTTGAACCAATCATTCATCACGCTATAGAAAGGTTGTCTAGCTTCATCATTCGAATTACTAGCAATAGGTTGAGAGTCCGCCTGAGCTGTCCCTTGTACGGGAGCAGGCGCTACACTCTCAAGATCATCAGCTACCGCTTGGTCGGGATCGGGATCCATTACTATAAATACACACATTTGCAAATGTCAGAAATCACCACACTATCAAATAATCACATAATGGCATGTATAGCTAGACCCAAACGTAGTACGGTAGTCCTAGAATCGACTAAACCGTAGCTCTGATACCAATTTAATTGTAACACCCCGTACCCAAGACCGTTGCCGGAGTCGAACACAAGGTGCTAACAGACATAATACATTTATTTTCACAGTCCATTTGAAAATTTTCCAGACAAGCTGGTTACTGCGTCACTGTTGCCTTAAAAATCATATCTTGAGTTTCAAAACTCAAAAACCAGTTTCGTAAATTTTTCCTGGAACTAGACTCATATGTTCATCTACAAATTTTTTTCTAGAATTTTTCGTATAGCCAATTAGTACAGTTTATTAGTTAAAGTCCCCCCTGTTTTAGGGTTCGACTACACTGACCTTTGCGCATTACGACTTGGATATCTCCCTGTACAGGGCTTCAATACTGATACCGTTTGTTTCTAATGAAACTAGACTCAACAAGGAATCTATAAATGTAAGGCATGACTTCTAATTATCTCTGGTTAATTTATAATTAATTTCCAAAGTCGGAATAGGGAATCCAGAAACCGTTCTAGCCCTGTTTCACGAAAACTTTAACATCTCATAATATACTGTTCATATGACCGTTCCGTTACTTTCCTATGAAAATAGATTCATCAAGGTTCAATTACATAATTTATTAACTATTTAATTCCATTCCTACTATTTTTAGTTATTTTTCACATCCACATCACTGCTGCTGTCAGCATCAGCCTTTAGGGTAAACTTTACCTATTACATAGTTTCCATGATTCAACTAGCCCTTTAGCATATATAGCACAAAATATGATCATGATTAACCATTCCAATGGCTAATCGTTCCCAAACATTTCCATACCTCTTAATGAACATCATACAAGACGATTATAATGTTAAGCTCAAAGTGTATATAAGCCATTTTCGCATGGCTATCCAAATTTATACAACACCAAAGGGTCCATGACCAACAACAAAAAGGGTAGTCCTATACATGCCATTTCAAAGTTCAACCAAAAGTGTACCAAAAAGGGGCTTTGATAGTGTGGGAGACTTCGACTTCAATAATCCCGAGTCCGATAGCTGACGAACCCAAAATCTAGAAAACAGAGAATCAAAGAAACGGAGTAAGCATTTAATGCTTAGTAAGATTGAGCCATGAAATTAGACACAACCAAAGTATAGCAATCATATGGCTAAACGGATAATTTCATATGCACAAATTCTCAATATCATATTTACTTCACATTACCAATCCTTATATTCATACACAAAAGATCAACTTAGCCAAGGCTGGAAGCTCATTAATTTACTGAGCGAATATTATTTAAACGAAATCACCACCCCAATGCATATACGAAACGTACCTCATCGTTGGGTTTTACGAGCGTATCAATTTAAATTATTACAGCAAGATCACTCGTTCCCAAACCAAGTACCTTCGGAGTTTAGCCGGATATAGCCACTAGCTCCAATGCCTTCGGGACTTAGCCCGGTTATAGTAACTTGCACAAATGCCTTCGGGACTTAGCCCGGGATAATAACTCGCACAAATGCCTTCGGGACTTAGTCCGGAATTAGTAGCTCGCACAAATGCCTTCGGGACTTAGCTCGGAATTAGTAGCTCGCACAAATGCCTTTGGGACTTAGCCCGGAATTAGCCACTAGCTCAAATGCTCTCGAGACTTAGCCCGGTTATCATCCGAACATTCATGCACATATCAATAAATCATGATACATCTAATTTCATTTTCACAATTAGAGTTCAAACACAAGTCACGTATTAAGCATTCCCATTTCGGCTCACTAGCCACATACAAATAGCATGGTTTAGTTTGCTTTATAACACGATCTCTATGCACATACATTATGACTTAATCAAATCATAAACTAAGTCTCATTGCTCGAAAACTTACCTCGGATGTGGTCGAACGTTTCCGGCGGCTATTCGATAACTCTTTCCTTTCCCTTATCCAACTGTGGTCCTCTAAGCTCCTGAGCTAATTCAAACAAATTTAACTTATTAAAGTCTCATTATGCTAGCTTATGGCCAAATATGACAAGGAGCTTGATAGGTCATATGGCCACCTTTTAGCTCAAATACACAATGGTCATGCGCATTTTTAATCACATTAAGCAATTTAACACAATTCATTTGAACATCAAAAGAGAACCTCAAGGTACTTAGCCCATATATACATTAGGCATTAAAGTCACATATATATATGGAAATCATGAATCAAACTCAACATTTTAGCCCACACTCTCTTTTAGCCGATTATCTAAGCCAAGATAAAAGCATCAATATGCTTGCCTCTAACCGAACACATGCAACACCAACCTATCTCATGTGGCCGAATATACATGTCTAGGTTGAGGCCGAGTATATGCTTAATACTTCCTACAAATATGGTTACTTGTATTGACTACATACCATTTTGTTTCAAATTCAAAACTCGGCTAATACACATATACACACTAGTAAATCAAACACTAACATTTTCACTTCACCTTACTACCATTTCTCATCTAAATAACGTGAACAACAACCACATTTCTCTTCTACTTCCTACCATGGCCGAATGCATCACAACACCATACCATTTCAATTTTGGTCATGGTTAAACAAAGAACTTAATGTCTCACTCAAAAATGCTAAAAAGAAGATTCAAGAGTCATCAATCCACCATCACATGAATCATTACAAAGCTTCACTTTTAGCATGGAAATGACATTAACACCAATCCACCTTAGCCGAATATCATCTCCATGACATAGCAAAGATTTGAACCATGGGCTAGTTAGAACTCAAGCTAACAACTAAAAACATGCATGAGTCTCATGGCACAACATCAAACATACCTTATCCTAGATACAAGTATGGCCGAACCTCCTCCTAATCCTCTTCCAAGCCAAACATGAAGCAAGAGCTCCTTCCTTCTTCCTTAGAACTTTCGGCCAAAAGAAATGAAAAAGGATGGACACTTTTTTTTCTTTGTTTTGATCATATTCCCTTTCATTATTTTATTACCATGCTCCTTATTTTATTTTTCCTAACATACATCACTAACATAACATGTTTGTGACATGTTTCCACCCATAGCATGGCCAGCCACTATGCTTTAATTTGGCTAATTTGACATGCAAGGACAAGCACTTTCCCACATATATTTATAGGCCTCTTTAACACTTGCCTAGCATATTTCTAAATTGTCTCACATAGTCCCTACTAATAAATTTCACATACACTGACCAAATTAAAGTATGGAACTATCACACAAGCATTTACGCATATCATAAACACAGAATATAACCTTTAATTTTTTTATAAGACTCGGTTTCGTGGTCCCGAAACCACTTTCCGACTAGGGTCAATTTAGGGCTGTCACAATGCCCTTCACACGGCTGAGAGAAACGGCCATGTCTCTACCCGTGTGTTTAGTACCATGCATACTGACTTGCAAAATTTACGTGCAGGGGACACACGGCCGGACACCATGCCCATAGGGACGACCGTGTGTCACACATGACCTAGACACACACAAGTGTGGACAATATAAGGCTATTTACCAAGCCTTATGCCACCCTGAAACAAAATTGAATACCAACCAACATGTCAAAGTCGAATTTAATATGAGTTCTCAACCAACAACCAAAGCTAAGGCCTATAAACATTTCACATTCGCAAAAGACTATCTTGCATCCATATAATGACTTACAATATTAGCCATTTTCCTAACCTTATACAAAATAAGTTAAATGTTAAAACAGGCCAACACCTTTGGCCCCAAAACAATGTGACACAAAAATAAAATCAAAGGTTCCTATACATGCCATAATAAAAAAAGATAAAACTAGCTATACCAAGTGCTTCAAGTATAGTGTGACTGACTTCGACTACGTAGGCGGTGATCCTTGATCTACTTTGATGGCACTATAAGAAAAAGGAAAGGAAAATGGGTAAGTATGGGAGCTAAGTGAGTACATATATGCAAATAAGTGTAATTAGAAGCACATTCGTCAAACAATGGTTTATCATACTTAAGTGATATATCATTTTAAGCTCACTATCTTGCTCTTCCTTCTTTTACTGATATCTACTACATCTCACCACATACTAAAGTCTTCATTCAAGATTTTAGTAGACATACCTGTAATTACCCGTAAAATAACTCCAGTACATTCTCTCTATTGACATACCTCATTGGAAGTATCGTCAATCCATTCATCGAGTTACCTATTTTTTGAACACTCAAAAATATCAATGAATACACAGATATTTTACTCCTAAGTACTATACAAGTAGCCAAAGCTACATCGTACTTTGTAATTCTTGCATATTTGAGCTACTCACAGGCCTTTTTACCAAGTCAGTGCTCGTACCCCATAGCTCTATCATGTAATGCCCGCACATTGAGCTACTCACGGGTCTGCACACAAAGTCAGTTCCCAGACCTACATTACATAGTTCACTTATCTCATGAACTCAGACTCAACTTATAAGTTCAGACCACTCAATTTCTCATGACTTATATTTTATGTCCTATACTATTTTCGAGGTTTGACGGGATCTCGTGTCTAATATGATGTTGTCGCATTTGTTCATAATGTGGATTACTCTTATTTTGCACTATTCATGCTTTCTTGGTATCGAGTAAGATTATGACACATGAAAAAATTATAAAACATTTAAAAGTAAGTTACGATAACACATTATTTACATATGTACTTACCTCGACACAAAATGATGGAAACGAGCCTAATCCTCGTAAATTTTGTTCTTCCCTTGATCAAGACCCAAACCACATTTCTCTTGATCTAAAATGTCACAAATTAGCTTATTCAATACACAATTCATTCAATTCAACTTAAGACTCATACTTCAGTAAAATGACCGTTTTGCCCTTGAACTTAGCAAAAACTACGATTTTACCCCTAGGCCTGAAAATCGATTTTTATCACATTTTCTCACTAACCAAGCCTAGCCGATTACTTTTTATACTAGAAGCAGCCCACAATTCTCATTATTTCACGCATTTATCACTTATTTTATAACTTATGCAAAATGGTCCATAGTTAGGATTTTCATGAAAGCTACTTCACAAAAGTTGTTTATTACACTACCATAGCCCATTTTCTTACATAAAATTTCAGAAAAAAACATGAACACACTCATGGTAAAACCTTAGACATTCAACCATTTTGCAAAATAGTCCCCTTGTTAGAAAGCTTATGCTACAAGGGGTTCAAGAATACAAAAATGACTAAGAATAACCTACTAAATGACTTACTTGCAAGAGATACAAATGGATGATATTTTAAGCTCTCTAAAATACCCTTTTGTTGCTGAAAAATTGGTGGAGAAGATGACACTACAGCTTCCCTTTCTTTTCTTTTTTTTTTATTTTAGTCAAATAAGTTACCAAAAGCTCACCTAACCTAGTCAACTTGACTCAATTTGTCCCCTATGTCCGGCCAAGCTTCTTTTAAGGGTCTATTTTTCCTTTAAAGACCCTAAATTATGGTTCTCTAGTTATTTGACACCCTTAGCTATAAAATAGGACTTTTACACTTTATGCGATTTAGTCCTTTTTCGCGATTAAGCTCACAAACGCTAAAATTAATTCACCAAAATTTTCATGCACCTTTATAAACATGCTGTCACACATTAAATAATATTCAAATAATTTATCTGGCTTCAAAATAGTGGTTCCAAAACCACTATTCTGGCTAGACCCAAAATCGGGCTGTTACACGTGTAATTATCTGTTTATGAAATCATTAACAAATTGAAGTCTCACGGCTAAGTCACACGCCCATGTCCCTAGGCCGCGTGTGGACAAAATAAGGCTATTTACCAAGACATTTTGCCACCCTTACTAGCAGCAACCTACAACACAACAAGCAATAAAAATCCAAGCATATACATACAACCAAATCAACCACAAACAAGATATCAATACATCATTTGCACTTACTAACATTTATCATGCATGAATATCACATACTTTTCATTCATACCAAATTTCATCTTCATGATAAGCATTATCACATAAATATGCTAATGACCAATGAGAATAATATTAGCCAATTTGCAATGGCCATATAAAAAATGAATCATTAACCATTACAATGCCAACACACTTGGCTAAACCAATATGGCACGTGACAAAATGACCAAGTCCCTATACATGCCATACTCAAAATATTGAAACCAAGTAACCCAAACAATCGTTTGATAGTGTGAATCGAGCTTCGAAGTTCCTCGATCTCTGAGCTAGCTTGGCGAAACTATAAGGAATGGAAAGAAAAGGGGAGTAAGCTTTTAAAGCTTAGTAAGTTTGCATGCTAATAATAAGAAACATAAATCATATATTAATCATATAACTAATCAACATAAGTTAGCATAACTATCATCAAGTATCTTAGGCTTAGCTTACTCATTAGCATTCTTACCAAGAGCTCATCTCATACTAAATCCCATACTTATGAGTTTTACATACATACCTGTACCAACTCATCACATAGTTGCACACTTTGTCGTCTTTGACATACTCTTCGAATTACTCGTTGAACACTTGGAATATTATTTGATACACGGAAGGTCTTGCACATTAGTGCCACATATGTAGCCAATGCTACCTCATATCTCATAATATATAGGGCTCACACACGAGCTAATCACGGGCCTGCTCACACAAGCTATCAGTCAAAACGTAGCTACGCGGGCTACTCACACAAGCTATCAGGTATCCGCAACACATGCTGGTCTACCCAACACTGGTAGGACGTACATGACTAGCACTCGGATTTACATAAATCACATAACTCATGGTTTCCTAGTGACATTTCACACTTGTATCCTAAACTATTCCTAAGGTTAAATCAGAATTTTCTCATCGTCAAAACTTTGTTGAATATTTCATAGAAATAATTGTACAATTTATGTAATATTAAGCATTAAATACATAATATAACATTGCATTATTTACGCACAAACTTAACTCGGTACAAAATAGTAGGAATTGGACCTAATCGTTAATAACCTTGTTTTCCCCCGATCAAGGTCCGAACGTCATTTTTCTTGATCTATAATAGCAAATTTAACTTATTTAGTTATCACATTACTCAATGCTATCGAAAAATCAACTTATGGAAAAATTTACATTTTTCCCCTAAATTTTGAACATACATGCATATCACACATGGATAAATTTTTAAACATAACCCTACTTCAAAATAATGGTAGAAATAGGTAAATCGGGTTACGAGGACTTCAAAAATGTAAAGAGCATTAAAAACGGGGCTAGGATTTATTTACAATCAAGCTAGAAATTTGAAGAAACCCTAGATACGGTCTCCTTGAAAAATTCGGCCAAGGTGAAGAAGATGGACACCAATTTTGACTTGATTTTCCCTTTTTATTCTTTTATTTATCAAATGACCAAAATGCCCTTAATGCATAACTTTGAAATTTTACCTATTCATGCCCATTTTTGTTCGCTAACTTATCTAATGGTCTAATTACCAACTAAAGACCTCTAATTTAAAATCTCATAGCAATTGGACACCTTTAACAAGTAGAACTCAGCTTTTGCACTTTTTACAATTTAGTCCTTTTAACTAAATTGAGTGCCCAAACGTTAAAATTTTCGAACAAGATTTTCAAATAGTTTCATAAAACTATAGACCATAAAAATATAATAGAAATGAATTTTTCTACGTCGGATTTGTGGTCTCGAAACCACTATTTCCACTTGCCCCAAAATCAGGTTGTTATAACTCTCCCCCTTTAGGGATTTTTGGCCTAGAAAATCTTTCTAGTAAATAGATTTGGGTACTGTTTTCTCATTGCCTCCTTGGGTTCCCAAGTAGCCTCTTCAACCCCATGTCTTTGCTACAACACTTTCACAAGAGCTATACTTTTATTTCTCAACTTTTTTACTTCCCGGGCTAATATCTTGATTGGGTCCTCACCATAAGTCATATCTAGATAAATCTCAACTTCTGTCAGTGAAATCACATGAGAAGGGTCTGATCTATAACGGCACAACATAGACACATGAAAGGCGTTGTGGATCCCCTCAACTCAGATGGAAAAGCTAATCGATATGCTACCGGTCCTATTCTTTCAGAAATCCCATACGACCATTAAATTGCGGGCTTAACTTGCCTTTATGGCCAAATCTTAGAATTTTCTTCCATGGAGGTACTTTCAAAAATATCTTATCACCAACCAGAAATTCAATCTCTTTTCTTTTCAAATCCACGTATGAATTTTGTGTATCTGAAGCAGCTTTCAAACAATCACGGATCACCCTTACTTTTTCTTCGATTTCTTTAACTAAGTCAACTCGATGAATCTGATTCTCTTTGAGCTGTGTCCTGTACAATGGAGTTCGCCATTTTCGGCCATAGAATGCCTCATAAGGCATCATTTTTATGCTCGAATGAAAACTGTTATTGTAGGCAAATTCAACCAACGACAGATATTTTTCCCAACTATCTTGGAATTCTAGAACACAACATCGGAGCATATCTTCTAAAATCTGAATCTCCCTCTCGGATTGACCATCAGATTGCGGATGGAAAGCTGTACTAAAATTCAATTTCGTACCAAAAACTTATTGCAACTATGTCAATAACCTCAAAGAAAACCTCAGATCCCTGTCCGAGATAAAGAAAATAGACACCCCGTGCAATCTAACAATCTTAGCTATGTACAGCTCATCTAGCTTATCAAGTGAGTAATCAGTAAGTACTAGTATAAAATGAGCCAATTTTGTCAATTTTCAACCACAACCCATACGAAATCCTTCTTTCTCGGAGTCAAAGGCAAACCTATTACGAAATCCATCGTAATCCTATCCCATTTCCACTCAAGCATCATCACTGGCTGAAGTAAACCCGAAGGCATTTGGTGTTCGGCTTTCACTTGTTGAAAAATCAGACATCTCGAAAAAAACTCAGAGATATCTCTTTTCATGCTCGACCACCAATACATTTTCTTCAAATCATTATACATTTTCGTACTACCCAGATGCACAGATAAACAACCATTATACGTTTCATGAAGAATTTTCTGAATAAGTTCATCATTTTTTAGTACACTAATTCTACCTCGGAACATCAAACAATCATCGGATCCGACATGAAAATCTAAATCACTAATTGATTCAAAATGAGCTCTCTTGGCTTGCAAATCACTGTCACATTTCTGGGCTTCACAAATCTACTGAGTAAACATTAGCCTAGCTCTCAACTCGGCCAGAATAGAACCGTCATTGGATAAAGTCAATCTCGTGTTCAATACTCTCAAAGAAAATAAAGTCTTCCTACTCAAGGAGTCTGGGACTACATTCGCTTTACTCGGGTGAAAGTCAATCACCAACTCAAAATCTTTCAACAACTCGAGCCATCTTTATTGTCGTAAGTTCAAGTCCTTCTAGGTTATCAAATACTTTAAACTTTTACGGTCGATAAAAACATGACATTTCTCACTGTACAAATGGTGTCACCATATGTTCACAGCAAACACAATTGCAGCTAATTCTAAATCATGCGTCGGGTAATTCTTCTCATATGGCTTCAATTGTCTTGAGGTATAATCTATCACCTTGCCTCCTTGCATCAACACACATCCTAGTCCATTCAGGGACGCGTCGCTATAAATCACAAACTCTTTTCCCAGTTTAGGTTGCATTAAAACCGGTGCCTCAGTCAATAATGCCTTCAATTTCTCAAAACTTTGTTGACACTTATTAGACCACTCGAACTTAACATCCTTTTGCAGCAATCTCGTCATAGGAGTAGCGATCATAGAAAACCCTTTAACAAACCATCTATAATAACTGACTAAGCCTAGAAAACTTCTGACTTCGGACACATTTCTCGGTGGCTTCCAATTAACAATTGTCAAAATTTTACTTGGATCATCCTGAATACCATCACCTGAGACAATATGGCCCAAAAATCCGCCTTCTCTGAGCCAAAACTCACTTTTACTAAACTTAGCATACAATTGTTTTTCTCTCAAGGTCTGCAAAACTGTTTTCAAGTGCTCTACTTGCTCTGCCTCACCTGAAGAATAGATCAGTATATGATCAATAAAAACAACTACAAACTTATCCAAATATGGTCGAAAATTCTGTTCATTAAGTCCATAAAAACTACAGGAGCATTTGTTAGTCTGAAAGGCATAACAAGAAATTCATAGTGCCTGTACCTTGTTCTAAAGGCAGTCTTTGGCATATCCGACTCTTTAACTTGCAACTGGTAGTATCCGAATCTCAAATCTATCTCGCAACTGGTAGTATCCAAATCTCAAATCTATCTTTAAAAACACTGTTGCCCATTTCAGCTGATCAAACAAGTCATCGATTCTCAGCATGGGATATTTGTTCTTGATGGTCACCTTATTAAGCTGTTGATAATCGATGCAAAGTCTCATAGATGCGTCTTTCTTCATCACAAATAATACTGAAGCACCTTAGGGAGAATAATTCGGTCTCGCAAAACCCTTATCTATCAACTCTTGCAGCTGAGCTTTCAATTCTTTCAATTCAGTTGGAGCCATCCTATACAAAGCTATTGATATCGGTGTGTCCCAAGGACCAAATCAATACTAAACTCAAATTCTCTAATCGCAGGCAAACTTGGCAATTTTTTTGGGAACATATTCGAATTTTCACACACTACTGACACTGATTCAATTTTCAATTCAAATTCTTTTGTATTCTACACATAGGCAAGATAGGCTTCAAAGCTTTTCTTATACATTTCTGAGCTGACATCAAAGAAATCACAATTGGCAATCTATCTGACTCATCTGATTCAGCCCGAAGAATTTCACCATTTTCACAGCACAATTTAATGAGTTTCCATCTACAATTTACTATAGCATCATGCATAGTCAACCAATCCATACCCAATATAACATTAAATTCATCAAACGGAATAACATCAAGTCAGGCGGAAAATAGTGACCTCTAACTATCAAAGGACATTTCTTGCATACTTTATCAACTAAGACATGCTTGCCTAAAGGGTTTGACACCTTAATCATAAATTCTGTAGACACAACAGGCATATTATTACTAATTACCAAATTCATGCATACATATGAATGGGTAGATCCTGGGTCAATCAAAGCAATAAAAATAGTATCATAAAGAGAAAAAGTACGATGATAACATTAGGAGAAGTTGCGTCCTCACGAGCACAAATGGCATAAGCTCTAGCCAGTGCTCTAGCATCAGATCTCCTTACTAAATCCTTCGTCACATTTTTGTTGCTATCTCCATTCCCGATATTTCACGGGGGTCTCCCTCTAGAAGCAACATTACTCGACCTTGTACTCTGAAACTTTTCTTTTTCAGTCATCTCAGGGCAATCTTTAATGAAATGATCTTGTGAACAACACTTGAAACAAGCTCGGTCATTCATTCGGCACTTGTTGGGGTGACATCTTCCACAATGTGGGCATCTAGATCTATTGGGTCGATTACCAATGCTTGTAATAGAAGTAGTCTGAGCTTTTTAACCCGAATACTAATTTCCACAGTTTTTATTTGAGAATCCAATTGAAGCATGAGAACGAAAATCCATTTCTCTGGATTTCTTAGACTGAGATTGGAACGACTTACCCATCGGCCTTTTTCTTGTATCTTTAGCCTCAGACTTGACTTTTCCCTTTTCTTTGGTTAGTTTCTCTACTTTACAAGCCCGATCTACGAGCACAAAAAATTCTTTTAGCTCAAGAATACCCACTAACAGTCTGATGTCTTCATTAAGCTTGTCTTGAAATCTTTTACACATAATAGCTTTGGAGGAGACATACTCTCTAGCATAGTTGTTGAGCCGAACAAACTCTCTTTCATATTCAGCAATTGACATGTAGTGTAACACCCTGTACCCGAGACCGTTGCCGGAGTCAGACACGAGGGGTTCGCAAACTTAATTCACTTATTTGCACAGTCCATTTTAAATTTCCAGACGAGCTGGCTAACTCCGTCACTGTCACCTTAAAAATCATATCTCGAGTTCCAAAACTCGAAAACCAGTTCCGTAAATTTTTCCTGAAACTAGACTCATATTTTCATCTAAAATTTTTTTCTAGAATTTTTGGTCGAGCCAATTAGTACAGTTTATTAGTTAAAGTATCCCCTATTTCAGGGTTTGACTACACTAACCTTTGTGCATTACGACTTGGATATCTCCCTGTACAGGGCTTCTATACTGATGCCGTTTGTTTCTATAGAAACTAGACTCGAAAAGGAATCTGTACATATATGGCATGACTTCTAATTATCTCTGGTTAATTAATAATGAATTTCAAAAGTCGGAACAGGGAATCCAGAAACTGTTCTGGTCCTGTTTCTTGAAAACTTAAATATCTCATAATATACTGTTCATATGATCATTTCGTTACTTTCCTATGAAAATAGATTCATCAAGGTTCGATTAAATAATTTATTCACTATTTAATTCCATTCCTACTTTTTTAGTGATTTTTCACATTCACGTCACTGCTGCTATTAGCATCTATTTTTAAGGTAGACTTTACCTATTACATAGTTTCCATGATTCAACTAGCCCTTTAGCATATATAGCACAAAATATGATCATGATTAACCATTCCAATGGCTAATCATTCCCAAACATTTCCATACCTCTTAATGAACATCATACAAGACGATTATAATATTAAGCTCAAAGTGTATATAAGCCATTTTCGCATGGCTATCCAAATTTATACAAAACCAAAGGGTCCATGACCAACAACAAAAAGGGTAGTCCTATACATGCCATTTCAAAGTTCAACCAAAAGTGTACCAAAAGGGGCTTTGATAGTATGGGCGACTTCGACTTCGACACTCCCTAGTCCGATTGCTGACGAACAAAAATCTATAAAACAGAGATTCAAAGAAACGGAGTAAGCATTTAATGCTTAGTAAGTTTTGAGCAATGAAATTAGGCTCCACTGAAGTATAAGATTCATATAACTAAACGGATAATTTCATATACACATATATTCTCAAAAATCAGTCCTACTTCACATTTCCAACCCTTATATTCATACATAAGGGATCAACTTAACCAAAAATCGGAAGCTCCTTAATCGACTGAGCGAATGCTATTTAAGAGGAATCAATTAATCCAATGCATGTACAACACATACCTCGTTGTTGAGATTTTACGAGCGTATTAATTGAAATTATTACAGCAGATCGCTCATTCCCAAACTCAAGTAATCTTCAGGATTTAGCCGGATATAACTACTTGCACAAGGCCTTCGGGTCTTAGCCCGGATATGGTCACTAGCACAGATGCCTTCGGGACTTAGCCCGGATATAGTCGCTAGCACAAATGCCTTCGGGTCTTAGCTCGGATATAATCGCTAGCACAAATGCCTTCGGGTCTTAGCCCGGATATAGCAACTCGCACGAATGCCTTCGGATCTTAGTCCAGTTATAGTCACCTAGCACAAAAGCCTTCGGGACTTAGCCCGGATATCATTCGAATAACCATGCACATATATCAATAAATCATGACACATCCATATTTCATTTTCATTACCAAAGCTCAAACACAAAACACTTATCACACTTACAAATTTCGGCTCAATAGCCACATACAAAGAGCATGATTTTGATTTACTTAAGACATAATCTAATCGAATCATAATCTAAGCTCCATTACTCGAAAACTTACCTCGGATGTTGTCGAACGATTTCGGCGGCTATTCGATCACCTTTTCCTTTCCCTTATCCAACTTTGGTCCTCTAAGCTCTTGAGCTAATTCAAACAAATTTAACTTATTAAAGTCTCATTATGCTAGCTTATGGCCGAACATGACAATGAATTTGATGGGTCATATGGCCACCTTTAGCTCAAATACAAAATGGTCATACGCATTTTTAATCACATTAAGCAATTTAATACAATTCATTCGAACATCAAAAGAGAAGCTCAAGGTACTTAGCCCATATACACATTAGACATTAGAGTCACATATGTACGAAATCACGAATCGAATTCAACATATTAGCTAATATTCCCCTTAGCCGAATTTTCTAAGTCAAGATAAAGCCATCAATATGCTTACCTATGGCCGAACATACACATCAACTTATGTACTCATTCATGTGGCCGAACATACACATCAACTTATGTACTCATTCATGTGGCCGAACATGCATGTCTATGTTGAGGCCGATTGCAACACTTAATACATTCTACAAGTATGGTCACTTGTATTGACTAAACACCATTTTGTTTCAAGTTCAAAACTTGGCCAATACACATATATACACTAGTAAATCAAACACTAACATTTGCACTTCACCTTACTACCATTTCTCATCCAAATAACGTGAACAACAACCATATTTCTCTTCTACTTCCTACCATGGCCGAATGCATCACAACACCATACCATTTCAATTTTGGTCATGGTTAAACAAAGAACTTAATGTCTCACTCAAAAATGCTAAAAAGAAGATTCAAGAGTCATCAATCCACCATCACATGCATCATTACAAAGCTTCACTTTTAGCATGCAAATGACATCAACACAAATCCACCTTAGCCGAATATCATCTCCATGACATAGTAAAGATTTGAACCATGGGCTAGTTAGAACTCAAGCTAACTACTAAAAACATGCATGAATCTCATGGCACAACATCAAACATACCTTAACCTAGATACAAGTATGGCCGAACCTCTTCCTAATCCTCTTCCAAGCCGAACATGAAGCAAGAGCTCCTTCCTTCTTCCTTAGAACTTTCGGCCAAAAGAAATGAAAAAGGATGGACACTTTTTTTTTCTTTCTTTGTTTTCTTTTCTTCAACTCACGGCAATGGGGGGAACAACCACACACATACTAACACTAATATTTTATTGCCCATGCTCTTTATTTTATTATTCCTAACATAAAGTATCAACCCAACATGTTTATGACATGTTTTAGCCATAACATTTTGTCCACCCTCATGCTCATGGCTGGCCACTACTAATTAGGGGGGAAATTTGACATGCAAGTCCTCCCTTTTGATTACATGCACTATTAGATCCTTATAGATTAGCCTATCACATTTCAAAAGTGTCACACAAGTCCTATGTACTACATTCACATGCAATTAACTAAATCGAAGCTTAAAATTTTCGCACATTCATATTCACATATTTTAGACAATAAATATCACATTAAAATAATTTGGTGACTCGGTTTAGCGGTCTCGAAACCGCTTTCCGACTAGGGTCACTTTAGGGCTGTCACATGTAGCCCTGTTTCAGCTCAAGAAATTCTTTTCGCTTTTGATCAATGAATTGCTCACTGATATACTTCTTTCGAAACTCTTCCTGAAAGAATTCCCATGTAATTCTCTCTTCCAGAACCAAAGATACTAGTATTTTCCACTAGTGGTATGCCGTGTCCCTTAGTAAAAATATACCACACTTCAAGCATTCATCAGGTGTACAAGATAACTCATCAAATATTCTAATAGAAATCTCAAGCAAAAGTTATACTTTTTCGGGATCATCATCAGCATTTGCTCTAAATTCTTCAGCCCCTTGCTTTCTGATCTTATCAACTGGGGTTCTATTCAACCTCATAAAGTCCATAACTTGAGGAACTATGGGGACAGGTTGAGAATTAGGAGGGGTGGAGCATGTTGTTGTTGAGCAGCCTGGTTTGTTCGAACCAACCCTGAGAACCACTTGTTCATCATTTGGAAGAAGGCTTCCCAAGCCTCTCCTCCTTGACTCATAGTTACGGTTCTACTCTCAACTGGCACCGTACCTTGGGTGAGAGCCGGCGCATTACTTTATTATCATTTGCCACAGCTGTCAGGTATCTGCAACACATGCTGGACTACTCAGCCACTGGTAGGACGTACATGCCAGCACCCAAATTCTCATAAATCACATAACTCATGGTTTCCTAGTGACATGTCACTTGTATCGTAAACTATTCTTAAGGTTCCACCAGGATTTTCTCATTGTCGAAACTTCGTTGAATATTTCCATAGAAACAATCATACAATTTATACAATATTAAGCATTAAATACATAACATAACATTGCATTATTTACAGACAAACTTACCTCGGTACAAAATAGTAGGAATTGGACCTAATCGTCAATAACCTTATTTTTCCCCCGATCAAGGTCTGAACTTAATTTTCCTTGATCTATAATAGCAAATTTAACTTATTTAATTATCACATTACTCAATGCTATCCAAAAATCAACTTATGGAAGAATTGCATTTTTTCCCCTAAACTTTGACATATTTACAAATTAGTCCTTAAGCTCGTAAAATAAAATGTATCCATTTTCTTTGTTACCCAAGCCTAGCCGAACCTAAATCATGCTCATAACAGTCCATATTTTTCATCAAATCACATTTCTATTGCCCATTTTTACAACTTTTACAAATAAGTCCTTTTTATGAATTTTCACTAAAAATCACTTAGTAAAAGTTGTTTATCACACCTTAAACATACAATATCTTCAATCAAACACCAAAATACATGCATGCCACACATGGGTAAATTTCTAAACATGAACTCTACTTCAAAATAATGGTAGAAATAGGTAAATCGGGTTATGAGGACTTCAAAAATGTAAAGAGTATTACAAACGGGGCTAGGATGTAATTACAATCAAGCTTGAAATTTTAAGAAACCCTAGCTATGGTCTCCTTGAAAAATTCGGCCAAGGTGAAGAAGATGAACACTAGTTTTGACTTGATTTTCCCTTTTTCTTCTTTTATTTACCAAATGAACAAAATGCCCTTAATGCATAACTTTGAAATTTTACCTATTCATGTCCATTTTTGTCCACTAACTTATCTAATGGTTTAATTACCAACTAAGGACCTCTAATTTAAAATCTCATAGCAATTGGACACCCTTAACAAGTAGAACTCAGCTCTTGCACTTTTTACGATTTAGTTTTTTTTTTTACTAAATTGAGTGCCCAAACTTCAAAATTTTTGAACGAGATTTTCACAGAATAGTTCCCTAAAACTATAGGCCATAAAAATATAATAGAAATGAATTTTTCTACGTAGGATTTGTAGTCCTGAAACCACTGTTCTGACTAGCCCTAAAATCGGGCTGTTACACATCCACTTAGCCATATTAACACCAACCATCAAGGCATCAAAGTGCCAAAAGCACACCAACCATAATACCATATATACATGCCAAACATACAACTAGATCATTAAGCACAAGTCCACCTATACATGCCATTATAACCATGACTAAAACATTAAAAAACTACCGATATAATCTCTAGATAGTGTGATAGATCTTTGATGAGCTTCCAAACCGATCGAGCTTTTGATAATCTATAAAACATAGGAAAGAAAACAACGTAAGCATATAATGCTTAGTAAGTTCGTAAATCATGAACATAGCTTACCATTTCAATGCAAAATCTTATAAAATAGACATGAATCAATCCAACATAGCTTAAACACATAACTTAACCAAAATCATCACATGGTAAAATAGATTTCATGAGTATAGCACATATGAATCCATACTTTCTATAAACATGGTTATACATACTTTGATCAACATCAACTCTTACCTTTCCAGAAGTTTATAATATAGTCGATTGGAAGACTTACTATTCCTTCCCTTTACATGCTCGTTGAACCACTTAGAATAATATCAGATACGCAGGAAGCTCACACAAAGTGTGCTAACATATGGTCGAAACCATTCCTTTTCCTTTAAATCAATACTCACTCAAGCCATAAATGGGTTTGCTCACACAAGCTGACGTTCAAAATGTAGCTACATGATGCCGCTCACACATGCTGACAAGTATCCGTAAGAAATTCCCAAACTCAGCCATCAGTAGGACATTTCAGGACCAGCACTCGAAACATGGTAACCCTAATGGCATGTCATTTGTATCCTAAATATTCCTAAGGTTCAAACGAGACTCGATAGTCGTCGAAACATCGTTAGATTTTCGTCGTAACATGACATGATAAATAACATAATAGCATATAAATCAGATAACATTAAAACATTATTTAAACATACGAACTTACCTCGATTTTAAATATGTTGAAATAGAATCAACTAATCTGGGACTTTATCTTTCCCTCGATCTAGATCCGTATGAGGATTAACTTGATCTAAATAAGAAAATTCAATCCATTTAATATTCATTCTATTCAATTTAGTCCAAATTCATACTTCTAAAAAATTACACTTTTCCCCTATTATTTTAACTTCTTTACAATTTAGTCCTTAAGCTAATAAATGACAATTTATGCAATTTTACCCACATATCATGCTTGCCGATATACCTAGGGACTCATATCAATCGACACAAATCATCAATTCATAATTTTATCATGATATTTTACTACTTTTACAAGTAAGTCCCTAAATGATAATTTCATCAAAAATCACTTTACAAAAGTTGTTTATTTAACAACAATGAGTCATAATCTTTCATCAAACTTCATAAATCATGCAAGAAAATTCATAATAAAACCCTAGACCTTTAATAGTTTTGTAAATTAGTCCATGGGCTAGTTAGATTAAGCTACAATGATCTCGAAAATAAAAAAAATCATTAAAAACGAGATCAAAACACATACTATGCAAGCTAGCAAAGTAACTGAAGCTTCAAACCCTATCCATGGATTTTCCTTCTTGTGTTTTTGGTGGAATAAACTAATTTAGGAAGATGACATTTTGTTTATTTTATTTTTACTTTAACTTATTTATTAATTGACAAATTTAACCTTTACTTAACACCAAATTTCATCAATACAAGACACATATATTCACTAACCTTATTAATGGCCTAGTTACCATTTAAGTCCTCTAACAAAGTTCTATACCCATTTGAAACCTTTAACTAATAGAACTCTACTTTTGCACTTTTTACGATTTAGTCCTTTCCACTTAATTAAACATGCAAACTTCAAAATTTCTTAATGAAATTTTCATTCAACATTACTATCATATCGTAGATATTAAAATAATAAAATAAACTTTACTTGTTGAATTTGTGGTCTCGAAACCACTATTCTGATTTCACTAAAAATGGGCTGTTACAAATTATCACATGACTAGCACCTTATATTGGAGCCCCAACAACCCTATTCAAGGCCCTCAATAAAGCCTGAGTTACTGAATCATTCTCAACATAGTTATCATTATTATTTCCATTTTCCATATTCCCACCTTTACTGATGGGTTTATTGTTAACCTCATTTTGTTCATTATCTTATTCTAGCCCTAATAATGCAACTGACTCAACCGGAGTCCTCTGAGGTTGCCCCCTTCAGCCACTCCTACCACGAGTTAACATTCCATGTGCGTTCATTTATGGGTTCTATGAATCTACAATTTACAAGTAAGAGCTTTTAGTATTTTGTTTAGTCTTTTACGCACTCACAATTTATAACTTTTGCCTTAATGTTTTACGCAACAGTCTTTCTAATCTTACTAAAGTTTCAGTATTATTTCTATGGACTTGGCATCAGATCTTTGGACTTTATCATTTCCTGTATAAAACATTTTTCAAATCCACTGTGGTTTGTTTTCCCTCAAAATTTTCCCTTTTTCATGTATGCATGCATATAGACTTACTTAAAAAGATTTAAAAATTAAGTTCGAGGTTTTGAACCATGGCTCTAATACCACTAAATGTAATCTCCCAAACTCGGTCTAGACATTACGCCCGAATCGTGAAAGCCATATTAGACACCTTAGTGTTGAACCTACTTTAACGACAGTTTAAAACCTTCAAGTACTCTCTTTTATAAAATCGTAGTTTCTATTGTTAATTTTGGAAAACATCCCTTTACTTAGTCCAACTATGCTTGAGTCAAATTAGCAAATAAAGTGAATTTTTATAAAACCTAATTATCAACAATGCTTTACAAATATCAGTTTGTTATCTTATTAGCAGTTAAACGTACCATTACTAGTCAAATTATTAACTTAGCCATATATCATGTATTGTCCATTTCTATATATATATATATATAAATCGTGTACCTATAACAAATATGAGTGTCATGCATGCATGAAAAATCCCAAAAGTCTCTAACAGTCCCCAACCACAGTTTAAAGAAACTTTACAATCCAAAACTGAATAATAATGGTAAAACAACCTAAAAATATAATTAAATTAAAATAATATGACGAAGTGAAGTCCAAAGTCTATTGTACGCCTGCATGCCAATTCCGATCCTAAGTTTGATCATTACCTGAGAAGTTGAGGTAATGGGGTGAGATTAACAAGCTTAGTGTGATAATAAACAAGCAAGTATTCAGCATTCATACAAGCAATTTCGTAGAGATACCAATAGCACAATCAAACATTATCAATAGTAATTTCAAATGCACATGATCGTGACAAATGCATATGTAAGATCCTACCCATACTATCCACTACACACCACGAGTTCCCAGAACCCGTCTGCCAAACTCCAAAGTATATGAGTAGAGCTCGATGTGGTAAAACCACTAATAATCAATAATGCAGTGAAATTGCCAAATAAAAATAATACGATATAATCATCAATCCCCTTAGTACTCCAAATGCAGTGCATTGACTAAGAATATATGCAGACTTAGTATGCCGTCAGTACTCTACAGAACTCCAGAATCATTGTGAATATAACACAATAGTCCATAACAAATGCTGGACTTTGGTATATTCAATGGACAGAAACATGTCAATAATCACCATCTCATCACAAGTCAAAACCTGTGCCGTACGAATCAAAACCTTTGGCATGCCAATTGTATCCTATCCTATGTTCATCTGGGCTTGATAAATCATCGTAATAATAATATTTAAACCATTTACTTTCTTGAATGACAACAAATTATAACATTTCAATTATATCTAAAATATCCAACAACCACAACACACTATTAATATAACATTTCAAATTAATTTAAACTAAACCGTACAAACTTACCAGGGCTAAATTGCAAAGACAATAAATTTTAGAGATTATTCATCAACTTTATCTTACCCTGAGTTATCTACTTGTTCTTGATCTATAAAATAATTTATTTCATTTACTAGTTACAACTTCATATAATAATCAATATAGTACATATACCTTCCTATTTACAATTTTTTTTACAATTACCCTAAACCTTTATACTTTATTCAATTTAATCCCTAATATTAAAACAAGCCTATTTTCACAATAATCTCAAATACCCGAATTAGTCGAACCTTTAACCATTTAAAAACAGTCATTAAATTTTGAAATTTTCAACAAAACCTTCCAAATTTCACATGCTTTTATTTAAATAATTTAACTTAAAATCTATACAAATTTCTTTACAAACTAGCTCAAATTCACTATCAAGCTTTCAATCAAAACATTAGCAATTTAAAAGCTTCAATAAGAACAATGACAAATTTTCCAAACTTGACAACTTCACAAATTAGCCCTTAGGCTAGATAGTTTAAGCAATAACAGTTTCGAAAACATAAAATTTACGAGAAATCAACAAAAATAAGACTTACTTGCAATGGCCAAAGAAACCAAATACTTCAAGCTTTCATTTCCTTGGTTTAGGTCACAAAAGACAAAAGAAGAAGAGGATGTTTCCTTTTTATATGTTTTAAGTTTTATTTCTTTTATTTTAACTTTATTTTAATTGAAATTTCAGTATAACATTCACCTAATGCAGTCCACTATCATCAATTATGATCTAATTACCATAAAAATCCTCTTACTTTTAACTATTTAAACATTTTAGCTAATAATACTCAATACTAATTAACTTCAAATAATACAGTTAGAGTTGAGAATGGGTTAGTAAGTAAAGATGGTTTTTAAAAAAAAGATATCAGATTTTTTGAAGATTATTTGGGATATACAATGTCACTATTAAGAAAGAAGTTATTCATGGATAATCGACTTATTCAGGTATGATACCTATAGAATGGATTAACCAGAAATTTCTTTTAAATTGGTTTCTTAGTAAACTGAATAATGTGAGATTATTGATGTAACAACCCAATTTCAATGAAATCAGAACAGTGGTTTGGGACTACAAATCCGAGTCAAAAATAAAATTTATTTTTATTTTATTACATGGTCTGTAATATGTTAGAGATGTCATGTGAAAATCACAATAAGAAAATTTTATTGATTATGTGCTTAATTATGAGAAGGATTAAATTGCATACAATGTGAAAGTTGAATTCTAGTAACTAGAGGATTAAATAGCTATGAAATTCAAAACTTGAGGTCTTTATATGGTAATTAGACCATTAAAGGAAAGTATGTAGATATTTTGGTGACTCATCTATGGAAATTTAGAAAAAAGGGAAGGACTAAATTGGAATTTGAAATAATTTAATTAATTAAAAAGATAAAAAGAAAATATCATCTTATTTTACTCATCTTCCTCTTCAAAAATACATGGAAACCCTAGGAGAGAGAGAAGAAACTTTCATGGCTTAATTGGGTAAGTTTCCTTGTCCCGTATTTAGTAATTTTGATATTTTTAAAATTGGGATAACTTAATCTATCTATTTGGGGGATCAATTTGAAGAGTTATCAATGTATGGAAATTAGGTCATGGATGTATATACTCAAAATTATAAATTTATGGTAGAAAATGAAAGGTTGTTGATAGATAAACAACTTTTACAAAGTGATTTTGATGAAAACATGGTTTAGGGACTAAAATGTAAAGTTGTGAAAATTGATGAAAGATTCTAAAATTTATAGAAAATATGTACTGTAAATTATATATTGAAATTTCGAATAGGCTTGGATTAGGAAGTAAATTGCATAAATTTCATTTTCCCAGCCTAGGGATGAAATTGAAATTTATAGAAAAGTTAGGGAAAAATGGTAATTTGCCTAGGACGTAAATTGAGTCCACATGAATATGAAATTTGTCAAATTGAGGATTAAAGTTATTATATATATATCCGGACAACACAAATTCCAGGTTAGATCGAGGAAAAGAAAAGGTTTTGGATTAGTAGATTTTATATGCGAACCAGTGTCAAAGTAAGTTCGTGTAACTTAATCGAGCTTGTAAATATGTTAACTTGAATGTTATGATTTATATTTATGTGAATATTATAAATGTGTGAATGATTAAATGTTTGGAAATGTTGGAAAAAGGGTAAAGTCTGTTTGAATATTGAATTTCGATGGATAAATGTGATTGCCTTATAAAATGAGGTCCTGTATTTGCTGCTGTCAGGATTTAGCTCAGACGAGTAATCCTATAGATCTCATAATAGAAAGGCTTTAGCTCGGATGGGTAATCCTGATATAATCCCTCTCGAGCATATGTTGCAATTAGGGTTTAGCCTGGACTTGTAATCCTAATTGAGCTCTTTTGAGCATATGTTACATAAAGGATTTAGCTTGGACTGGTAATCCTGTAATACGATATGTGGCTGAGTGTGTTCTTTGGTTAAGAGCCTTAATGGGTACTCTTGGATAAGAATTGACGGGTTATTGAATTGTACACCTTAAGTGCACTACTTGAGTATCCATTGAAATTTCAATGATTCAAGACAAAACTCTTGGCATGATGAGAGAATTATGAGATGAAATGATAATGTCTTGAAAGAATATTGCATGATGAGCTCATCTATGTTTACTTGATTGATGTGAAGATTTTGTGACTAACATGATTGATTGAATACATGTGTTTAGGCAATTTTGCCAAATGGATGGAAAACATGATATTGTATGCTTAGATTTTAATAAACGAGATGATAAGTTTAGTTTTCATTATACGAACATAGTAAGCATGTATTGCTTACTCTATTTTATTTTTCCCCTATTTTATAGTGATCGGAAGCTCACGAAGGTTAGAGATCATTGGAGCATCATCACACTATCCACTTGCTTATTTTGGGTATATATATAGTAAAATTATTTTGGTATAATGGCATGTATAGGCTAACTTGGCCTTAGATGGCTTAAATATGTGGTTTGTAATCTGGCCATTGGACTGGCTAGTTATGGTTGTTTTTGATATACTTGTAACTATGATAGCTATATACATGTTAAATGGTTGTTCAAATTATGCCTATCATATGAAATATACCAAGGTAAGATTATAAACATGTATACATGTAATGATATGCCATGTTGAATGATAGAGTTTGCTTAATTTGAATGCTTGAAATGGTTGGTAATTGGATATGAGTTAAAGTACAAGTCATTGGGGCTAATTTGGGTGAGAAAGAAAGCTAGAAATGACTTTATTTTTTTCCACATTGGCAGACATATGGGTATGTGTCTAGACCATGTGTGACATACGGCCTGGTACATGGGCGTGTGGTTAGGTCGTGTTTCCTCTGCACCTTAAAATCGAGAAATAGAGTACTTAAAATTGAGCACACGGGTAGAGACACGGGCATGTTTCTTAGTCGCGTGTGCTACTCGGCCTAGAACACGGGCGTCTATTTGGCTGTGTGAAACTTGAACCTAATTTCGAAGAAAATTAATTAACCACATGGCCGTGGCACAAGTTAGAGAGTTAAATAGGGTCGAACACGGTCTATAGCCCGAGCATGTCCTAGGGTCACATAGGCGTGTCCCTTGCACCACACGGGCGTGTAAGCCCTGTAACTTAGAAAATTTTTGAAATGTCGCGCAAATTCTTAGAGTTTTGTATTAAGTCCGATTTTATTTTAATGTTCATATTGGGGCCTCGATGGTCCATTTAAGGGACGATATGAATAATCTCAATCAATGAATAGTAATTTACATAAGTTATTTGGAAAATGTTTTGAAAGTTTCTATAATGTTTTGTAACCCTATTTTAGTGATGAATACGGGTTAAGGGGTGTTACAATTGAAACTTTAATAGTTAGTGGAATGGTGATGAAGTTGCAAAGATATCTGAATGCAGCTGTTATAATCGAGTATTTGTAAACTGAAAAATATATAGGATTTTGCCTATGTAATTTATCACCTTTTTACTTAAATTCGTTGTGTAAACTAAGTAATTGTTTAATAAATTAATGAAATATGTGAAAATATGAAATTAGGGCATGAAAAATATATAAGATTTACATTGACCAAGTCTTAGTTCTGAGTTATTATGGCATTTAATTTGCTTAAAAATTAAGCAAAAATCAGCTCAAATTCCACTAATTGTAGGCAGCACTCATGGAAGAAGTTTGAAGAGACTAAACCCAGCTATTTTTGGCAAACTACCCACCTCTCTTCACCTATAAAAATAAGACCCCCTCATTCTTCATTCATCATCCCTTATCCATCATCATTCTCTCTATTCTCCCAATCCTCTTTAGCATTTTTCATTTCCCAAGCCTAGCATCATCTCTTCATAGAGATTTTAGTAATTAATCCTCTTAAAGAGCCCTTGGTCGGCCACCTTGGAGAGCCATCAGCAAAGGAGCAAAGAGAATGAGTGAAGGAGCCTCGTCGATTAGAGTCTTGGGTGACAGCCACTCTGGTTTGGGTTTAATCTTTATTTTCTTTAATTTAATCTGAAATGTTTGCTATGTGTTCTTGTTCTTGTTTACACAATTTAGCTTAATTTATTAAGCTAGGATGATTGCTTGATTAATATTTATTTGATTCATGCTATATGTTTATGCCTCATGATCATGTTTCAATTAAAATCAAGTCTATATTTTGTTATATGTGATTGAAATACACTTGAATTAGCTGAGCGATCCTAACCAAACGATGGCTAGTGGACGCATAATTGAAATGTGCATGCTCAATTTAGATCCTAACCCGGTTAAATTGTAGGTTGCATAACAACTCTAACCAAGCTCTGTTATCTGCAAAGTTTTTAGATTTATGTGACTAAACTGTTTCAAAACTAACATGTCCCTGTTACCTTACACGAATGCTAAGAAGCCATTAATAAATAAGGATCAGTAATGTAAAACCCCTTACCTGAGTCTGAGGCTGGGACTAGGTACGAGGTATTGTCATACTTAATCACATGCATACAATCATTTCGAGTCACCAAGACTTGATAAAATGTAAAGCTCTTTCGAACTTTGTTTAAACTCTTAATGTGGGCCTATGAGGACTCAAACTTTCATTGGAAACCATTTAGAACCAACTCAGGTCCTTAAACTGACTAAATAAATACAACTCTTGAAATAGGGCACACGCCCATGTGATCATTACAACATGGCCGTGCTGATGGCCCGTGTGACACACACGGCCTAGCATCTAGGGATATGCCCATGTCCCATGCCCATGTGAATTAAATTCTAAATTTGAACCTACAGGGGTTCCACACAGCCTGATACACGCCCATGTCTAAAAACCTTGACATTCTGTTTCTGACGTAAGCATCCAATAAGGGCACACAGCCAAGGCACACGCCCGTGGCCAGAGCCATGTCTCCACAAGGCTGAGAAACCGCCGTGTCTGTAACACCCGTACCCGAGTCCGTCGCCAGAGTCGGACACGAGGGTTTGCAGACTTAAATCACTTCTTTGCACAATCCATTTTAATTTTCCAGGCAAGCTGGCTAACTGCGTCACTGTCACCTTAAAATCATATCTTGAGTTTCACAACTCGAAACTCAGCTTCGTGATTTTTCCCTGAAACTAGACTCATATATCTACAATGTTTTCTAGAATTTGGTTGGCCAATTAGTACAGTTTTATCAAAGTCTCCCATGTTACAGGGATCGACTACACTGACCTTTGCGCATTACAACTTGGATATCTCCTGTACAGGGCTTCAATACTGATGTCGTTTGTATCTATAGAAACTAGACTCAAAAAGGAATCTATTCATATATGGCATGACTTCTAATTATCTCTGGTTAATTATAATGAATTTCAAAGTTGGAACAGGGAATCCAGAAACTGTCTGGCTCTGTCTCACGAGAACCTGAATATCTCTTAACATACTGTCCATATGATCGTTTCGTTACTTTCCTATGAAAATAGATTCATCAAGGTTCGTTTACATAATTTATTTACTATTTAATTCCATTCATACTATTTTTAGTGATTTTTCACATCCACATCACTCTGCTGCCAGCATCTATTTTTTTTAAGGTAAACTTACCTATTTCATGATCCTCCATGGATAAACTAGAGTTGTCATACATATTCCAAAGTGATCAATAA